>NC_140169.1:108463528-108723528 GCF_963971535.1 Notolepis coatsorum | reverse complement strand
ATCCCCTTAACAATTGTGTGTATTGAGCTGTACTGTATTGTACCCATTCTGCAATCTGTTAATAAAGTTTTCAATCAATCAATTCAGTCTCCAAACACAGGCAGATCTCTCCCTCTCTCCTTCTCTCTCTCACACACAGCGCGACGTGGAATCGATTCGTTACACAATCAGACCTATTATATACCAAGAATAACTTCAGTATGAGTACAGGGCTGTACACATATTTTGCATATTGTTAAACGAGCCAAGGCTAGCTATTAAACTATCGATATGAATCGAAAATCTGGGACCCTGATGTAAACAAGACAAACGTCTTTCTCTGGTCTGCATCCCCTTAACAATTGTGTGTATTGAGCCGTACTGTATTGTACCCATTCTGCAATCTGTTAATAAAGTTCTCATTCATTCATTCATTCAAACATAGACGATATTGAACAAGCCATAATCCACGTATTTTCAATCCGAGAGAGCTGCAGTAGTTAAATCAATGAGCCATCGACATAGTCAGTGTGGTAAGTAACGTTATTATTGCATCCAAGATTGATACACGGCTGGCTAGGCAGTTGGTAGTCATAGTCTTGTGTTATAAAATAAATAAACAATCAGCAATGTCTCGCTTCATGAATGGCCAGCACAGCAGTAGCCTAACAGTACTGCTCCTAAAAAAACTATTTACAAACGTTAACGTTAAGCACAGAGAGAGAGAGAGAGAGAGAGAGAGAGAGAGAGACTCACTGTTTAGTTGAAACGTCCAGGGCAGGAGAGCTTGATAAATGTGTATAATCCGCCATATAGCTTGTTGTTAGCCAAGTGTTAGCTCAGCTGAGCTCGTTAGCACAACACTCAACAAGTACATTCCTTTGTCCATTTCCGCTCGAACAGACTGCAAACTACCTGGCGTTCTATCGCCATGCTCTAAGACAAACTCTAACCTTAACCAACTTTGAAAGAGTGCCTAAGCTTAACAGTCTAAAGAACTTGCAGTCACGGCACGGCACGCTCTAAGACAAACAACAGTCCTAGACCAACCTAGGAACCAAGCTAGAAGCTAGAATTGGAACATTAGAAATTGGATTCGGCCAATCAGAGATCGTCTCTGTGAAATTCTGCCATGGAAAAAAAGACTGGCGTCGGCCAATCAGAGAGCGTCTCTGCGAAATGCGGCTATGGAAATTCTTCACGGAAGTTCACGCTGCTGCCTAGACCGCTTCAAATCGCGCTCGGATTCCAACATAATAGTCATATTTCAACGCACAACGCCGTATGCACTGATTGGCTGTGACGGAGACAGCGATCAAACTGTGACGCGCACTCAGAGCGCTATCGCGTATAGCCCGGACCGAGAAATACGAAAAAATAAAAAAAATAAAAAAGACGTGATGTCACTTCCTGCTCTGGAAAACGATGTTTTTTTAATTTAGATAATAACGTTATATTGTGCATTGGAAATACAAACATACTTAAAATGAGTAAATATTATTAATTTTAAACATGTTTATATTATTTATAGGGCTATAAAACACAAAAACGAAAAAGTTTTATTGTCTTCTTCTCTGATTTAACAGCAGCTGGCCAGCAGGTGGGTCGGCGCCCTAGCGCCCCTAGTGGTAGAGCCGCCACTGAGTAGTAGTAGTAGTAGTTTATTCAGTCATCATCTCACACAATACAATATACACCATCATTTAACAATATTTGATTTTACAGTGACTGAGAAGGTACAGACTGAAGCAATGCTTATATAGCCCATGCCTGTCCTATATTCTTAACAAAAATTAAAAAAATTAAGACTTCAAAACAGTATTCTAAAAGAAAATAGCAAAAAAAAACAGTATTATTCACCCTTGTAGTTTTCAAAAATAGCTTTACAAACCATTTTCTTAAAAACCAAAAGCGAATTACTCATTCTTAACTGTATATCAGCATTGTTCCACAAAGCGCTTCACAGAAACCATCAAGCATTCACACTCACACATACAGTACACATACATACACAGTCATACGCTACTGGTGGTTGTGAGCAGCATCAGCAAACACAGCTTCCCTGTGGCAGACTGACGGAATCATGTCTGCTATTCAGCGCCAACCACCATCAACAACCTTCATAAATACATTCAACATTTGTATGGAATGGAATGGAATGGAATAACTACCAACTTAGCTGTAGCAGTTAGCTGTTATATGCAATCACATTTGTTTAACTACGGGGTAGTAGTTGACCTAGTTGTTAGCTTAAGCTAGTTAGCTGTGGTTATCTACAAACATGTAGATGAGACTAATCGAGAACATGGCTAACTGTTGGGAATTCTAAGGTACATCTTATTTAAGCATGTAAAATGGCAACTAATCAATTCAATCAATTAGATTACCAATATTATATCAACATGAACATTTTAAAGGGAACATAATAGTATTTTATTTGAGTATTTACTATTATAATATTAGTAGCCAATTAATTTGCAGCCCGTCCTAGGTTCTGATTGGCTCTCTAGGTTAGCACTTTAGCTTCTGATGCTGTGGTGGGCACTAGTCCTAACATTGCTAACTAAACTTTTAGTCAGAGAAAAAACGTCACGAGTCACGACTATTTACGTCCACGTGCTGTAAGGAATCAGGAATACGGAAAGCACATTGTCTTGTAATAGAATGACTGAAATCACTGCAAGAACTAGTATAGGCTAGCTAGCCCTCATGAACCGGCACACACCAACAGTAGAATATGCACTAGGCTACTGCACACACCTGTCATGTTACTGTTGGTTCCTTCCACTTGAACTTCATCATCATTAGCAGCAGCAGCAGCTACTGGCCCACACACTGGCCCACACACCGACTCACACACTGGCCCACACACCGGCCCACACACCGGCCCACAGACTGGCCCACATTAGTGGCCCACACACCGACTCACACACTGGCCCACACACCGGCCCACACACCGGCCCACATTAGTGGCCCACACACCGACTCACACACTGGCCCACACACTGGCCCACACACTGGCCCACACACCGGCCCACATTAGTGGCCCACACACTGGCCCACACACTGACCAAAAAAAAAAAGTAAAAAAAAGAAAAAAGTAAAAAAAAAAAAAAAAAAAAAAAATTATTAGCAGCAGCAGCTACTCTAACGCCAGCCCTTCCTCTACTAAACATGTCTGTAATTTTAGAACATTGTTCTGCGTCTTTTACTAGCAATTCTAGCTTTTTCAGCTCCACCCTTTCTTTTTTTGCATTCTCCATTTCTGCGCTTCTAGGCCTACTCGCGGTTGGGAGGAAACGTGAATCTCATTCACTGATGTCTCATGTCTCATTCAAGACTGGCTAACAAAAGCCCACACACCGGCCCACACACCGGCCCACATTAGTGGCCCACACACCGACTCACACACTGGCCCACACACTGGCCCACACACTGGCCCACACACCGGCCCACATTAGTGGCCCACACACTGGCCCACACACTGACCCAAAAAAAAAAGTAAAAAAAAAAAAAAAGTAAAAAAAAAAAAAAAAAAAAAAAAAAAAAAAAAAAAAAAAAAAAATATTAGCAGCAGCAGCTACTCTAACGCCAGCCCTTCCTCTACTAAACATGTCTGTAATTTTAGAACATTGTTCTGCGTCTTTTACTAGCAATTCTAGCTTTTTCAGCTCCACCCTTTCTTTTTTTGCATTCTCCATTTCTGCGCTTCTAGGCCTACTCGCGGTTGGGAGGAAACGTGAATCTCATTCACTGATGTCTCATGTCTCATTCAAGACTGGCTAACAAAAGCATGTCTTTCACTTAACACCAAGAAAACAGTGTGTATGATGTTCACAAAGTCACCAGTAGAGATCACTCACTCTAATGTGTTTCTGGGAGAGGCGGAGCTGGACATTGTACATTAATTCAAGTATCTTGGGGTCACATTGGACTCTACATTGACCTTCAAAAAGTAATGTGAAGAAAGTGACAAACACAGTCAAGTTTAACATCGAAAACTTCAGGCAGATCAGGCACTGCCTGCCAGTTAATGCTGCAAGGATGTTTCTGCATTCAATGATTTTATCACACATCGAGTACTGTTTTATCAACTGGTCTCTTTCATATGTCACTACTCTTACACCAATAGAATTACTCTACAAAAAAGCCATAAAAGTATTTGATAGGAAACCAATTTCATTTCATCACTGTAATGTTTTAGAAAAACATAACATGCTAAGTTTCGAGAATTTCCAAGTTTTCAAATATACTTGCTTCATGTACAAGGTTCTGCATGGACTTGCCCCTCCCCCATTGAATGAGTTCATCCAACAGAAAGCAGACACTGGCATTACCACCAGGGCCATCAGTAGAGGGGACTGTAAGGTGCCTTTTCGGTATACTACCATTGCAAAAACTGTGTTCTCTGTTAAAAGTGATAACTACTGGAATAGCCTACCAGTTGTGATTAGAGAGTGCCCTACATACTCCATGTTCAAGACCCATCTTAAACTGCTTCTTAAGGCAAACCAGAACTGTGATCATTTTAATCTGATTTAGTTTATGCAACTTGTTTATTGTTTTATTGCCGGCCCACACACTGGCCCACACACCGGCCCACATAATGGCCCACACACCGGCCCACATACGGCCCACACACTGGCCCACACACTACACCGGCCCACACACTGGCCCACACACTGGCCCACACACCGGCCCACACACTGGCCCACACACCGGCCCACACACCGGCCCACATACCGGCCCACATTAGTGGCCCACACACCGGCCCACAGACTGGCCCACATACTGGCCCACACACCGGCCCACACACCGGCCCACACACCGGCCCACACACCGGCCCACACACCGACTCACACACCGGCACACACACTGGCCCACATTAGTGGCCCACACACCGACTCACACACCGGCCCACACACCGGCCCACAGACTGGCCCACATACTGGCCCACACACCGGCCCACACACCGTCCCCCTTCATTTGTTGTGAAGTCATCCTCAAAAGACACATAGACACGTTACAAAGCAGTGAATTCACTTCTTGGTATAGCGGTCTGTGCTGTTGACTGCAGCGTGGGACATCCGGGTTCGAAACTCCCTCTGGGCATTGAAATTTGAGGTGACGATATGCAGGGCCGCCTCAGGGGGTGTGCGAGCAGTGCGGTCGCACAGGGCCTCGCGGGAAGGGGGGCCTCGCAAAAAAAAAAAAAAAAAAAAAAAAAAAAATATTTTTTATTAATTTTTTTTATTATTATTATTTTTTTTTTTTTTTTTTTTTTGCGAGGCCCCCCTTCCCGCGAGGCCCTTTTTCATCACAGACCTAAAATCTAGTTTTGCTTATATGCTTATATATTTCACATTAGACACGTTTGTAGAATGTGTCTGACTTGTTCCTGGGTCTGCAGTCCTGCAGCTGCAGACATACTCACTATTGGAGCTCAGCCTCTGGGGTTCTGCAGCAGCATTGGTTTCAACGAAGGGAGTGGTTTTACTTACAGCGTGTGTAGACAGTGTAGTTGCCGGCGTGGCAGCGTGAGTCGGCTGCGTTTGACATTTTCGCGCGTGCAGCTTTTGACTATGCTTAGTTATGCCCAATAGCCAAGACGAAGAAAGAGGTCGGTCATTATCAGTCGGTCGGTCACCAACCAAGGAACGTTGACGAAAGGCCTCTCGCTAGCGGGACAAATGGCCGGAGCCTTTCGGTATAGCCATGTCGGCTAGTAGCTAGCTTAGCTAAATGCTAACTAGCGTTAGCTAACCAGGCGAGGCGAGTGGATGTCTTTTCAAAAGAAGGAGAAGAGAACTTGTGAGCAGATAAATCTGTTAGGCAGCAATACGCCGAAATTACACCGTGGGGCCAAGAAAGTATCCTTCCACGTTGATACTGCGTTATGGTGAGTCAACTTATGATTATGTACCCGCCGTGGATCTGAGTCACCTGACCCTATCTCTCTTTCTCTCTTGGAGCCAAACTGGTCTAGCTAATACTACTAGTAGCTAACTGTGTGAGCTAACTGTTAGCCAGTTAGCTGTTTAGCGTCAGCTGGGAACGTTCGTTTGATGCTATCAGTTAGCCTTGAGAATAGCAGGCCCTTTGACAGAAGATGTAGTCGGGCCTGCACCATGACAAGGCTCTGGCCAGTGGCCATAGCTTCTTTTTGTCCCGCCAGCGAGAGGCCTTTCGTCAACGTGGAGACCTTGCGGCCTTTCGCCCAGCGTTCATCGTGCAGGTAACTTGGATTAATGAAAATGTCATGATGACATTACCCCACTCTTCCTTCCTTCCCCTCCCGAATGTTTTGTTAATAACGATGTTTTTTTCCAGGCAAAACATATGCTACTTCACAACATTTGGAGATACGACATGTGCTGTGTGTGAATGGTCGTTTGTGTAGCCACGTTGTGTGTGTCACGTGGCCTGGTGTCACAGTACCTGGCTAGCCTATTTAGCTGATGTCGGCCATTGGCTCCTTGCTGCTTTGGTTTCTCTGTTGACCCTCTTCTTGTTGGATTTAAGTGTTGATCTTTGTCCTTTTGAATCTCTCATACATGCTATAGTCTCTCTCTAACACACACACACACATGACAAACACACATGTTCTCTCTCTCTCTCTCTCTCTCTCTTTCTAACACACACAGTCTGCCTATGGCGGCCTTTCTCGATGGCTAGGCTGTGCTCAAGGATCTTCAGTCACAGTGCTCGGGTATTCTGCCACTGTGTACTCTCTGTTTAGGGCCAAATAGCATTTCAATTTCTTTCCAATGTGTCTCTCTCTCTCTCTCTCTCTCTCTGTACACTGTATATTGACTGTAGAACGGGAGCTCTCTCTCGCTCTCTCTTTTGCTATATGTTGACTGTATCATGCCCCGCCTCGGGCAGCGCTATTATTTAAGAATATGTTGACTGTATAAAAAAAAAAAAAAAAAAAAAAAAAATATATATATATATATATATATATATATATATATATAATTTTTTTTTTTTTTTTTTTTTTTTTACCTTGGGGGGGGGGGGGGGGGGGCCTCGCGTTAAATCTCGCACAGGGCCTCGCATTTCTCCCAGGCGGCCCTGACGATATGACAACCGCTACATTGGTGCCGACTGACCCGAATTTGGAATAAAACAATACAATCACAGAGGCATCGAAAATTAGCTACCGTTTCCTTGGAGGCCTTCTGCAGGCCTTGTTCCTTTGTGTGGTTGATAGCTAACGTTACTTGCTACATTTACATTTAACATTTAGCTGACGCTTTTATCCAAAGCGACTTATACGTTCTGTACGACAAGTCATCAGGAAGGGCACAACTCTATCAGCTGAGTAACAATGTTCATCAAAGTGTTGAGTACTACAGTGTAGGTTAGTAAATTAGGACAAGTGCACGACATTAAGGTTAGTTAGTGCTACTAGCCCTCCTCGTCATTGTGAATACAGTACATTACATGCTGTTCGAAGTATAGTACTCACTACTCAGTCACGAGAATGGATACTGTACTTATCTAGCTGCATAACGTATATTTGTTCAGCTATACTCTGTATGAAACAAAACTATGAGGCCTTCAGCGCAACCTTACCTAACTAACAATAACGTTACTTAGCTAGTAGCTATTTACCATTTAGTAGCTATCCTAGTCATTGTGAATACAGTACACACCGATAGAAGTATAGTACTCAGTCACGAGAATGGATACTTAGCTAGCTGCATAACGTATTATCATTCACCATTGACAATCACTACACTTTTGAGTCTCTTCTGGAGAGTGGAGGCATCTTGCAAAGTTATTCAGAGTCTGTAGTGTACAACCACAACCATTTTCGCAAATGCTGCGTTTGTCGGACCTTCTCAGAGAGTTACGTGGCTGATCGAATATGATTGGACAACGGGCATTTAGGGGCGTGGAAAGGTAAATTCTACCTGTTGCACTGCTTTTTTTTATCCAGCTGGTCAGGGATCCACTGCCCTTGGTTGCCTCACGCAGTTCCTTTAGTTTGGATTTTTGCCTTCTCTCTTTTCAAGGCATCTTTGCACTGCAGATTGAATGATGAATATTTAATATTTTGATAAATAAAAGAAACATGATACACTAAAACAATAATACATGCACTTAACTTAGTTCATATTTCATTTTATTTGACCTCTTTATTATATTATCTGTCTGTTAATGTCTGTCCGCTAATGTCACACCGAAAACTACCAAAGCAAATTCCTTGTATGTGAAAACTACTTGGCAATAAAGACCTTTCTGATTCTGATGTCATCCCCCTTATTTTGAGCAGACCTGTCCATGGTGCTGAATCTTTAGACCGAAGTGTGCCAGTGAGAAAGTTGTATTTAATGTTAACTCTTTCTGTGCCAAACACGAGAATTCTCGTGTTTCAAATCCAACCGTTGAGCGCTAAAAACGAGAAAACACGCTTTTAGATCCTTTTTTCTTTTTTTCGATTTTCCCATTCTAAACACTTGCGCGGACCTGCCTGTGTCTCCCTGGCACTGCTGCCTACATTATAATTGCAATGACGATCGAATCCCGACAGGTTGCAGTATCGCCTACCTTCTGAACTGGGTCTCTAAGGTGTCTTTCAGTGCCTCAGTACCTCCGGCTGCAGGAATCCCCTCCCCCTCAAAGTGAATCAGCACACAGCCATTTGTCGGAGATGTGCTCGCCTGAAACTTATTATTTCCCGTATTATAGCCAGGCCCAATGCACACAAGTAATGGCGATCGCGATGGAACTACTGGGATTATTTATTTTGGAGTACCTTCTGACTATGGTAAGGTCTATTTTATGTCTATTTTACCGAACCTAAAACATGCTTTTGTATTGATCACAGCGTCATATTTTACCAAACCTAAAATATGCTTTTGCTAACAATCGCAGCTTCGTAAAACTACCCCCCCCCCCTTGATGATTTTGTGAAGAAATATCTATATATGGTATATACCTTTGATTTGGAAATAATATAGGTTTCAGACGAGCAACCCGAACGATTTGCGCATATGCATATAACATGTCATATCTCACTATCTAGAAAACGAGACTGGATTCTTTTGAAACAGGACGATGTTTACGGGCCCCAGTTAACCAAGGCTCCATGCTGGGTCCCCTACTATTCACCATTTACATGCTCCCCCTCGGTCAGATCATACGTCACTACGGACTCAAATTTCACTGCTACGCTGATGATACTCAGCTCTATCTCAGCACCTCACCATCCTCCCAGCTCCCCCCACAGTCCTTAGTCAACTGCCTCCACGCCATAAAAACCTGGATGTCAACCAAACTACTCAAACTCAACAGCAAAAAGACAGAGCTCATGGTTGTGACCCCCAAGGCACTGCTCCGGAAGGTTGGAGATCTCCTCCATGTTGATGGCTGTTCCATCTCCCTGTCTCTCGAAGTCCGTGACCTGGGCGTCACCCTCGACTCCACACTTTCATTTCCCCCCCACATCAAATCCGTTACCAAGTCTGCCTTCTACCACCTCAAAAACATCTCCCGTCTCTGGCCCTCACTCTCAGATTCTGTGGCTGAGACCCTGATCCACTCATTTATCACCTCCCGGTTGGACTACTGCAACAGAGTCCTGTTCGGGGTACCCAGCAAAGCCCTGGACAGGCTCCAGTATGTGCAGAACCAGTATGCCAGGGTTCTCACTCACACCAAGCCCTGGCAGCACATCACCCCCACCCTCATCCACCTCCACTGGCTCCCAGTCAAGTTCCGCATCTCTTTCAAACTCCTGCTCCTCACCTACAAGTCCCTCCATGCCCTCGCCCCCCGATACCTGTCTGATCTCCTCCACCAGCACACTCCATCCCGGAACCTACAATCCTCTGATCTGGGTCTCCTCTCCATCCCTCTCACCAGGTTGCGGACTTTCGGTGACAGAGCCTTCAGCGTGGCGTGCCCTACCCTCTGGAACTCTCTCCCCCCTGAAATCAGCAATGCCCCAACCCTGGACACCTTAAAAACTGCTCTCAAAACACACCTCTTCACCAAGGCTTTTCCCCATTAGTTAGTTTAGATTAGATTAGGTTCATTATCCCTTAACTGCCCTCATCCCCCCCTTTTTTCCCTACTTCCCACAATCACAAAAAACATAGGCCCTCATTCATCAACGTGTTCTACGCACAGATCTGTGCTTACCCTGTGCGTACGATCATTTCTAAGCAAAGAGTGGGATTCATCAATTTTGATTTGAACTTGACTCCGTGCTTACATCTACGCACAGGTCGGACCTGGCGTACCTCGCGCCCAGTGGTAGAATATCGTTACTACGCATAAGCACTCCTCAGTCCTGCATTAGTTTCAAGGCGGAAATAAGCTTCCGTGCATTAGTGTTCAACTTCTGTATGACCCGTAATTCATTATAGTTCATTGTAAAATAGCGACAGTAGTGTAATTATAACGGGCTCACACGCGAACAAGAGGTTGGCCTGCTTGTTTGGCACGGGGGGGCAGACGCAAAACACCAACCTCCAAACGCGATTAGATATTGTTTAGAATAAAAAGCTAATTATTTTGTGTGTCATGTTTCCAAATAAGATTGGTCACGAAATGCTTTCTACTTCAATTTGTTGGTTAGAATAGATGACCTCCGTTGAAACTTCACTGAGACTAACAGTCTATTTGTGAGCTCCCGCACAGATGTGATGATAATAATAATAATAACAATAATAATAATAGCAATTCATTTTATATAGCGCCTTTCAAGAGACCCAAGGTCGCTTTACATAGATAGGGGGGGGGGGGAATAACAAAGTAACAAACATAGTGGACAGACACACAACATATATATATATGATGATGGAATTCATTCAAGATCCTCTCCACCCTCGGGTCTTTGCCACCGCGGCACGGTCCATCGTGATATTGGAGATGGATCGACCAATAGACTGTTACTGTAGCTGTCAAAGCTCCATCACAAATGCAGTTATGTGAATAGAAAGGGATTCCACTCAGTCAATGTTGCGATGCGCATTTGCCTGATACATGTTATTGCTGGATGCCGGGAGGAAGGCGATGCTGAATGTTTTCAATTCATTAAATAAAATGGATACTTTTTGCAAGGGTTTACTGACTGTCATACAAATGATCAACCAACTACATACTGTAACTTTTCAGTGCACGTTCTTATTTACATTGTGACAACAGCCTTGTGAGTTCCCGCAGTGACCCGCACACAGACATGATGGAATTCAAGTTCATGTTTGTATTGATCACATATAGGCAGGCTACACATGGCGTATAGGCTACATCATACATGCAGTGAGATTCATTGTTCTTGTATATGCTCTCTATTATTGTTTATATAGGCTACCCAATACTGACATCAAAATAGATTGTAGTATGCCTCTAGAAATCATATGCAGCAGGTAGAAAATTGACGGGAGATCCATCGCGATTTGGAATAAAATTGAGGAGAACTTTAATCCCTGGGTATTTAATCAAACAACACGGGAAAAGGCAGTCATATTCCAGCGCGGTCTTTATTAGCCGACAACAAAATAGATGCCTCTAAAAATCATATAGCCAATCGAACACAACTAATAAAGGCATTCATATTACAGCACGGTTATAATGACACACAACCAACGCCAAACAGTGGTCAACGAACGGTCTTTATTAGTATTTTGAGCTGTCCAGGCAGAATTGCAGCAATGGTCTTAGGGAGCCGTTGATATCTGACATCACCGTTTACAAATCCGCCTTTTATTTATCCCATAATACGCGATAGTGTCTTCTTGGTTCGACAGCAGTGAATTCTCCGTGGAGTTTCTCAGAGTACCGCTCGGGTCAGTCCATTATTTCACATCCCATGGGGGGTGTTTCCTCATTTTCATGACCATATATGGATAATCATGCACGAGCATTGACGGTAGAACAAAGTGGTATTCATCAACACGGAGGAACATAGAGCCTGCGTACGCACCGTGTGATGAATCCCGACTTCCCTGTGCGTACACTAGTTCTACATTCCGTGCTTACGTGTGGAAATAGAAATGTTCTACGCACACTATTGATGAATGAGGGCCATAGATTTTTGTGATTGTGAAGCGACCTTGGGTTTCATGAAAGGCGCTTCTTCTTCTTCTTTCGTGTAACATCAGAGGTCCAACTCTGTATCTTGTAGCCATGCCCTTAACTCTTGTCCCACATCAAAGAGGCTGGCTTCCAAGTGTGGTTTGTATAGGGGGAAGATGGTCAGGATGTGGTCAACAGTCTGCTCAGGGTCTCCACACTCACATGCAGCACTGTCTGCCAGGCCCCACTTCTTTAATGATGCTTTAAAGCGACCAACCCCAGATCTTAAACGGTTCAGCAGAACCCATTGCCGGCGTGGAAGATCGTCTCCTGTGGCGCCATCTCCTGGATCCCAGATGTAGTGGTGGATACGGGTTGGCCCAGCACTCTCCCACTCTCTCTTCCAGGCTGCCGCCAGCCATCCATTTCTGGATAGGTCCTCAGTGGTGGAACGGCGCATCTCTTGTGCCACCTTGTTGTAGGGGTGGCGGGACTTGAGTCTGCTCATAGGTGCTGTTGTTGTTGTGGTGTTGTGTAGGATGTGCCAGTCATGCTTCACTGCCTTCCTTGCTAGGGCGAGAGTGGCAGCCTCTCGTCGTAGGCCAGCTGCTGCGATTCCTGCAAGGACTGGCAGCAGGAAGACGGGTGTAGCCTTCAGGCATCCAGTGATGATCCGGAGGGCGTTGTTAATAGCCGCATCAACTTTTTTAACGTGTTTAACTTCTGCTCCAGACTGGGGCACAGTACTCCGCTGCCGAGAAGACCAGGGCTTGGGTGGATATCCGAAGGGTCTTGGCAGTGGCTCCCCAGGTTGTACCTGCAAGGCGTCGGATCAGCGCAACCCTTGATGTTGTCTTTGCCCTGACATCTTCGAGGTGTTGTTTGAAGGACAGTGTCCGATCCAGACGCACGCCAAGGTATTTAGAGGCTTGCTGGGACTCCAGACGCTTGTGGTCAGCATATACCTCCAGTTCCCTCTTGGCGTCTCTGTTGCAGAGATGGTATGCTGCTGTAACGGTCTTGCTAGTGCTGAGCTTGATCTATTATTATTATTATTATGTTTAGCGTGGAATAGCGCACAAACAAAAGTATATAGAAATGAACTGGTTTGTCAATGTTGGACTATAAATAGTGCCTGTCAAATGAGCCATACTATTGTTTCCATAGCTATAATATAGAATATACGATGGGTCCGCAAACATCGTGAAAATGGTCAATAACGCTGGCGCCCGGGAGTAAAGATGGGAAAACAACGTGGCAGTTAAATGAGTTAAGAGTTAGTTAAGAGAATAGAACCCACATTATCATATACTATATATATATCATATAGGGGTCACCAAAACGGTGCCCGCAGGCACCAGGTAGCACCCAAGGACCACATGAGTCGCTCGCTGCAAGCCTTGTGTTTCTAATACAATTTTGCCTCTTTAATTTCTCCATCACCGCAAATCCGCCCCTCAATTAATATTGCCATGGGGGGGGCATAATCCCATGGGACAATGCATTGGGAACTTTGTCCCACGACAAGATCTAGCCCCTGTGAATATCATTGCGCGGATCAGAATATGGGCACCGCGTGGGAGCTCGTGCAGAATCACCCAAATGTTTCCACATCGGCACTTTGCTTTTGTCTGCCAGCTCACACCATATTACAATACACTGGTGAACAGCATGCAATGCCATGTCTTCCCACTAACAAAGAAACCAGATGTTGTCAGTGGCTGACACTCATCTCATTTACCGGTGTGCAGTGTGTGATATTTTGACCATTGAGAAGGGGAACATCCCTTTAACGATGAACTCAGTCACTGCCCTGTGGCACTCAATAACTCTCTGGCGGGGTAACGCCGTCTTCTGAGCTAGAGTGAAGGGTGTAACGTCTGTAGCCGTCACTGTGACACAAGGGTGGGCTGAGAGTGGGACAGAGCAACCGGTCAGTGAAAGCAGTGTAAACAACACTTCTTCTTCTGGCGTGTGTCTTTAGACCTGCAACTCCGTTGATGCAAGCCAGGCCTACGTTTCGTCTTCCAGTTCCATCAGCCCGCAATCTCCATACGGTGGCCGGTGTTTGGGGCAACTAGTGATTATATGTTCCACAGTCTGTGCAGGGGCTCCACACTCGCATGAGGCACTGTCCTTGAGGCCCCACCTCTTCATTGAGGCGCCGTAGAGTCCAACACCGAACTTAGGCGGTTGAGGGTTGTCCACTGCTTCCGGGACAAGTCCTGACTAGTAACACAATAAACTAATACTCTTGGCTAGTATGTATTGCTAGTAAAAAGCTAACGTTTTACATAATCTACTATTTTTTCCAAACGAAAACAAAGACAGTGAAAAGATCCCAGTTATCTCCAACAACAACGTATCCAACTACTAACGCTAGCCAATTAATTAATTACCTGAAGATGTTCAACGGAGGGTTCTTCAGTGCTGGCTGCAGGCTTGCTACGTGTGCTGCTGGGGGCTTGCATTTTCTCGCACCCAAAAAGCTACACTCCTCAGCTTTCAGAAATATGCTGTGCTTGACCAGGTGTCAAGTTACTTGCGTTACCCTGCCCAGCTTTACATTTTGCGCTACAAATAATGCAGCGAGCGGTGTCTGAATCTAGCTTTGTAAAGTGTAACCACACTTGTGACCGTTTTCGGCTTGCCATTGCCCCGACTGCTTTGTTGTTGTTGAATCAAGTCAAATCCTAGGTAAGCGTGTATTGTGCGTCTGAACATTGACGTGAATGTGCCGCACACTGCGGTTTCGCTTTGCGGTAAACAAAACATTTACAAAACAAATTCATTGTGGCACCGGTGGATCTCACGTGAATCGGTACTTGGTAGTACTGACGGGATTCGGTCGATACCCTTAAAAGTACCGGATTCGGTACCCATCCCTACTGAGTGGAACATGAGAAGCCAAACCTTCCCCCACTGTACCGAAAACGTACCGTACTGAAGCCTGACTTCAAAACCGAGGTACGTACCGAACCGTGGCTTTCGTGTACCGTTACACCCATAGCTGTCAACATTGGGATTTTAAAATAAGGGAGATTTCCCAGTGAGGGAGGGTGGGGGGGGGGGGTGAAGGGTGGGTTTCCCCCTGTTGGTGGATTTGTTTTGTAAAATCTGTTGTGCAATTGTCACTTTTGGTGAGTTGTTTCTATACAATTCACTTATATGACATTTAGGTATGACACAGGACTACAAAAGCATTTAGTATAGAAATGTGTCAAAAGACTAAAGCAGGGAACCACAATATTTTCTATACAAATTATGCTGAGCAGAATGTAATATCATAACTGTCTATTATTTTTCTTGCAATTGAGCCAATTTTCCTTAGTTACGGTTCTGAGGTGCGTGTTCAACAGAATGTAGTATCAAAAACACGTTCACAAAAAGTATGGGTTACTGAATGCTGAACTGCACTGTTATAATCACTAAGCCATTGTAAGACCTTACCTGTGACTGTCCCTGTATCACTTGTCTCTGCTGCCCTTTGACTAAAAAACTTCCCTATGTCCATTTTCCTTTTTCTTTTTTTTGTGGCATATTTGAGTTAGTCACCTAGTAAAAGTGAGATTATTGACAATATCAAAATATGCTAGGGCTGTTTTATATAATTATAGTAGAAAGCATTGCATTGCACGTGTCCAGAGTTAATTATATTGATTTGTTACATTGTTTACACTGCTTCTTTATTCTATTTTATTTGTACTTCTCCACTGTACTATAATTATGTCACCTGTAGGCCTACCATGTCTTATACTACCTGTACCTTTTGTTGAGTACAGTCATTATGTCAGCCCTCGGGGGGTCCCTACTGGTGGGGGCTCCAGGCCTGTCATCTTCACAGCGGGTAATGTAGCCTTTTTAGTAACCTCGTTCCCAGTTTTATTTCCTCCGTGAGATACCTTTTTAGTAAGAAGTGCAAAATACGGGAAATTTACGGGAAAATATTGAAACAGGAGGACGGCGGGAAAGAAGGGTCAAATACGGGAGAATCCCGGGAAAAACTGGAGGGTTGACAGGTATGGTTACACCCCTAAGGACCTATGAAGTCCGCCATATTGGAATTTTCATCATCTTGAATGATTGGAAAAACACTTTTTTCCCTACTTCCCCTAGCCTGTTCACCTGATTTTCACCTGACTGTCTGTGTGGCATCTGGGGGCCACACAGATGCCACACAGCGCAGGTGATTTATTAAATGAACATTTTATTAACAGATTGCAGAATGGGTACAATACAGTATGGCTCAATACACACAATTGTTAAGGGGATGCAGACCAGAGAAAGACTTTAGTCTTGTTTACATCAGGGTCCCCCATTTTCAATTCATAATAAATTGTAAGTAAGGGTGCAATTAGCACCGTGCAATCCATTCTTTGTGGATCTAGCCCTCAGGGTAGCACTAAAATAAGCCTCACTCATGATACAGTATATATGCCAATGTTATCCCTTCTGACTAGGGGAAATCAGGTTTCTCTATACTTTTTGTGACAGGACTGACACTTCATTTGCAGTTTGACATCCCGGTGCCACGGGAGCCCATTCACAAGGAGGGTGGTTCTCAGAGCTCTCACTCTGCTTACAGAGACCTTCTTTTCTTCTACACAGTACCATCAAGACTATAAATCGTAGTACAGGGAAATAATGGAGAGGAGGCAGGAAGAAGGGGAAAGATATGGAGAGAGAGAGTCAAAGAGAGAGTAAAAAGTAGAGAGAGAGAGTAGAGAGAGAGGGGACATTGCATTCTCACTGGAGCAGATTATGAGTGTGATGGAAGGGTGGTTGTAAATTACAGGTAATTTGCGTCACGAGGTGGAGGACTTAAATCACTGGAATCATTGTCAGGGCGGAGAGAGGAGATATCACCTAATAGTCAGCAATACTGCTGAGGAGAGAGGTGGGCTGAACGGATGGGTGGAGACGGGGGTGAAAACGGGACGGAAATGGTGAGGAGGAGGACGTGGGGGAGGGTGTCATGAATGAGAGGAACCATTTTTCTCTCACTCTCCGTTGGCAGGTGTATGCACGGCTCATTAAAGAGTTGAGAAATGTACATCGTCGAGTCGAGGACGTCGAATGACTCAGTGGTGACCTTGACCGTGGAGTTTAGGGAGGGCCGCGTTGTCCGCCACTACTTGTCTTGCATGGACTAAGCAACAGAGATGAGTGTCAGCATGATTAACTGCAATATGGTCGAGGACATTACTGAGGAGAATGGCATACGATACAACACATTAGCCCGACTCTCCAAGTTATGTTTTTTCCCTCCCCTTTTTCCCCTCCATTTATTCTTGCCGTTTTTTTTTTTGCATTTCTGTCTGCCTCAGCCAATACATTTTCCTCAACAAATATAGAGGGAGATACAGATTGATTGATTTCCAAACATAACAATACTGTATGTTTCATCATTCACCACTACCTTAAGGTTTTTCTGTCAGTTTATAAGTTTAATAAAAACAGAATGTCAAATCCTTTGGCCTCGGCTTGTAAGGTTTGGCTCTTTCCCCACCACGGGCTTCTTGAAGTACTGTGATGATTGGTCCGCTGCTCTCCCACTCGCTCTGTCCCTTTAAGTTTTCTGTTAATCATTTCTTCCCCTATTCACACGCTTCTTCCCAGAGACGTCGTTGATTGGTTCTCTCCTGTCCACACGCTTTTCAATCACATCCCCCAGCTGTCACTGCTTCTCAATCAAGCATCCCCGTATTATTTATACCCCGTTTCCCCACTCAAGTGTTGTTGGATCGTTTTGATATTCTTCTGTTTGCATTCTCCGTTCCTGCTGCTGCTGCTGTTGTTCTCTGTGCTTTACCTCCAGGATATTCCAAGAAGCCTTCCTCTTGGACACCTTTTCCCCGTGGCGACGCGCTCGCTCCGCTGCTGTTCCAGCACTCATTACGCACTACGTCTGGGTGAGTTTTTACTGACTGTCTTGATCAAATTCCGTTTTCGTGTGTTTCTATAACACTGAAGATTACCACCTTTTTTATCAGACAGTCACTCACCCAGCGATCGCCTTTTTGTTGTTCTCACTGGGATAATATTTTTGGGACTTTACATCTCCCACTGTGTGTCGTTCACACCGAAGATATTATTCACATTGGATTGTTTTTTGGACTTCACTCTCAGTGTCTATTTTTGCACCGAAGATATTCACTTGGGATTGTGTTTTGGAACAGTGCTCACTGTGTGTATTTACACGAAGATATTCACTTGGGATTGTGTTGTGGAACTTTGCTCACTGTGTGTATTTACACGAAGATTAGTTCACTTGGATAACTTTTGTATTTGGGTACAAGTCACCTCTCCTGTTCTCCTGCTCGTTCCACCTGCACCCTTGTTGACTCGCTCCCTCTCTCTCTCTCTCGGTCCCGCAACACTTCGGAGATTCTGCCGAGAGAAGTCTGCAGAGCGGCTCAGACGTCAGCATCTGCTACCCCCTACTACCACCACGGGAGAAGCTGCAGAGCAGCAGAACATATTCCCCCTTGCTTGTGTACCTGTCTTGTTTTGACTTGCCTATTCTGTGCTCATTAATTAGTCTCAATAAACAAGCCCTTGTTTTTGGCAACTCTGAATTCCTACTCTCTTGTGTCGTGCGTTTGGGGTCGGTGTCAAACCATAACACGGCTCTTCACATTCTGCCTCCTATAGACCTTTTCTAACTCGACAACATAAACATTCTAAATAGGCCCCTTTTGCAATGTTTGTTAACACTTTAACTGCCACACACGAGATATCTCTGGTTTATTTTTATGTGGTTGTAAGCCACTCACGAGATTTCTCTGATTTTTTTTTCTTTTCTTTTTTTAGCAATCTGAAATCATATTGCATCACGCGAGCCTACCCGAGTATACACGAGCACCGCCGGAGATCATATGTGGAAAAAAGCGCCCCTATCGTCTTTCAGATGACATAAGGGATTTTGGAATGGACTCAATGAAAATGGATGGGGAAAAAAATCCGGTACTCCACATTTTCCAGTCCACTGATCCAGCCGGGGTTACCACAGTTCATTCTGGAGCCTCTGAGCCCCGCTGATCATGGAGTTCTACTGTATCGCGTTGGATCTATACACTTATCGATTTTTTCGAATGGTGATCAGGAATTGGAATATACCAGTCGGATACCATCTGATGTCAGGTAAGGACTCTATGTTATCAGTGTTAGGATAATCAGACTAATTTTGTTGAAGTTATAAGCTGTTTTGTGAAATGGGCTCTTTCGGTTTCACTGTAAAAGTCCAAGAGGAAATCAACGCGGCGATTATCCGTGCGCGGCCCGAATGTGCTTGCGTGCACGTATAATATTGATCATCTAGCATTTATTTGAAAACGATTCATAAAAAGGCAGACGAATATCAACGTTGTGGAATATTCCAGTAAAAGACGATTTTCATAGAATGGTCCAGAATGGGGTGTTTTTTATCTCAAAACGGGTGCTTTTCTAAATGGTCTGAAACGGAAATGACGCAATAAAAAACCAATCTGCCTTGACAACACTGACTGGAAAATAGTCTTTGATAATGCGATGGGCAGATTAGACACATAGCCATCATTTAAAACATAGATTAGGCAATATTAAGGTTAACATTGGCGCTGATGGTGGCATTCAGGGGGTAAAAAGGAAAACCCGGCGTGGCACTTAAAGTGTTAATATAATTGCTGACAGGAAATACACAGGGGCCAAAGCTGTTCCTCTAGCAAGGAAATAGCAACAGAATACTTCTGAAAAAGGTCTATAGTCCGTTTCTTTTTTTCCAGAATGATAGACAGCTCTTAAATGGTCACAGAGCTAAACGATGGATGGGAAATGGAAATTATGTCCAGTCTGGCAGTCAAAATGTGGGCTGGGGGCGGGAAATGCTGAGTTATGTGAATGTGAGGGAAATGGGCATTGAACTTGAAATGCGATCCATTCCATGGGTTCTGACTCCAGCTATCAAACTGTGGTTCTTCTGACGAGTTTGATCTGTAGGCGGGGAATAAGCTGTGGAATTTACCATTGTAAATTGGAATATGGGTCTGTCTTACTCCAGTGTTTCAAAACATTATCAACATAAACACGCATTTTACAGCCACAGAATACACCAAATACAATTTTAAAACACTTAGGCAACCTGTCTTGTGTCAATCACTGTATCAAGAGCTTAGTCAATCAACTAGAGAATGAACACATGCATGCAGTCCTATTTCTTATTATTGGTGGCTGTTTACATTCCCTTCACTGATTGTGCCTTTAAATTAAATGAATAATTGTAATTCTATATCCATTACGAGATCAAATATGTTGCATAATGTTAGTATTATTATTTCACCCTGTGAGCGATGATCCTTGCACTATTTCATAATCAGCTTGCCTTTTCTCAAAGCATATTAGAAGATATTAATTAGCAAAGTAAACTGGCATGGACTTAGGTATTCTATGTGTGTGAAGCTGAGATCATTTTACAAGATACTCGGCGTCTATGGGCAAATAACTGCTCCCCAGTTTTATCTATCTTCCCTGTCAGAGAGAGAGAGCGAGTGAGAGGAAAGATGAGAATTAGAGAGAGAAATGGAGAGAATCGTGGGCTTCTGGTGACTGAACAGTGTCAAAGGGAAGATAAGGAAAACCCATTTGTGGGGAAAGTGGCCAGTCAGCACTTTCCACCATAACCTATTAGAAGAGGTCACTCCACAGGTCACAGGGGAATTAGAGGTGTTTTAACGCTGGCAAGCTTAATATGAGTATTTAGGATAGTCTTACTTAGAGGACATGACAATCGATTTAGCATGAAAAATGGACCACTGAATCTGTTGTTACAACTATAATGTAGCTGATACAACAATAAGGTAAAAGTGGCTAAAGGGAATTTTTTAATTTTTTTTTATAAATCATTCAAAGTTTATTTATAGAATATAGGTTTATATAGTTGTGGAATAATTTACCTGAATACATCAAACTGAGTAAACATATGGCACAATTTAAAAAGCAGCTAAAAAAATACACATTAGAGAAATACAGAAATTAGTAATGACGAGGATAAACAAAGTTATGTTATATTGTGTTATGTAGTGCTGTACTATATTCACTGCTGTCAAGTGAATCAAGTTTAAAAAAAGAAATGTATAAGTAAAAGTATATTCTGTATTGTAATATACTAAATTATGTTATATCTAGTCAAATTTATGGAAGAACAAATATAAATGTAAGGGGGTAGGGATCAATAAGCTTAGCTTCCCTCTACTCCTTTTTTGGACATGTCTGCTAACCAAACACATTATGCTCTTGACCTTTTGTTTATAATTCCTTCTTTTTTATTGTTATGATTGTTTGGTTTGACGGAGCTAGATACCGTGATTTGTTTGGAGGAATAGGGAGAATTACATGTTCAAAAATAAACGTTTTCATTCATTCATAGTTAGTTAGCTAGTTACTCAGTCCACATTTTTAAGATGCCCATACAATTGGTCAGTGAGGGCAAGAAGCATAAATAAATAAATAAATAAATAAATAAATAAATAAATAAATAAATAAATAAATAAATAAATAAATAAATAAATAAATAAATAAATAAATAAATAAATAAATAAATAAATACAAACTTGAATGTCCCCTGGTGACAGTGTTCACTGGTATGCTTATTATGATGCTAACAAATATTACCAACACACTGGTACCTTTTGTATGGACTGAAAGGACAAATCAGTTAGGCTTCTGGGAAATGTCCCTGTCAGTGTCAGGTATAGGCCATGCTGCTCCATAGATAGTGACTTAGGAGGAGTTGGGGTGACACAGAGAACAGCCAGAGGAATATTCTTTTTTTTAGATTTATCTTTTTTTTATTGGAAGAATTAGTACATATTTATACATTTCAGTTATCAAAATTATACAACTTCCATTTCCTTCCCCATTCCTATCCCCTAATCCCACCCATCCCACCCAGTGAGGGCGACGACAAACATACATGTAAAAAAGAAAAAAGGAGATAAAATAAAAATAAAAAATAAAGACATTTAAATAATTAAACAGAAGTACAGATGTGGCAGACAAAGCTACAAAAAAAAAAAAAAAAATGAAGTAAAATTAAAAGAAAACAAAGAGAAACAAAAAATATATATACCGTAATAATAATATATAATATAAGTGATACTCTCCATTTTAGTAGCGTGATTTCCAGATGGTAAAAAATTAAATGGAAAGTAAATTTAACACCCTTAGCAGACCACCACAATGCCATCTCCCCAGCCACGCGTGGGCTAGCAGTGTCATGAAGATAGATAGGGGGAGGAGGGGGGTCATGGGGTCCCATGTTTGGATGGAGTCATATGGGTTTTGAAATGAGATAGGAAGGGCTGCCATGTTTTGTGGAAGATATCCGTGTGGCCTTGTGTAGTAAATCTGATTTTTTCTCTATATGTATAAGAGACATGACATCCCTCATCCAGTGTAAGTGTTACAAAGGATCAGATTAAACCGAATATATATATTTATTTATTGATATATATTGCATAGTATTTGTATATCGTTTGATATCCCTTGTATATTCCTTGTACATATACACGGAATATCCCTTTAGCCCAGACCATAATATTTCATTCTCCTATTGGACAGCGGTCCACAGGCGCCAGGGACCAGCCTCCGGAGTCAGGTTCAAAGTCACCGTCAAGACATGTCTGGACATGCCCGGCCTTGCCCAGGGCTACGAGACAGAAATGAGGCTGGCACTAGTTTGTTCACCGTGCGTATAAATACGGCGCAGGTGAATACAGAAGCACTTAGTCTTACTTAGTCAGAAGTCAAGAGTTACCCAATAAGTTGAAGCCTCACCCACGATACAACGTGCGGTGAAGTATGGCCTGTTTGGCCCCAGAATAGAGCATTGAGACCGCGTGCGAATTAATAACTGAATTGTCAGAGTTTGGCGCTATACCGTCGAGTGCGACATATTTTTATTAAGTCAGTAATAGTCTATTTGAGTATAGTGTATCGTGCGGCTAAAGTTCTACAGTGACCAGCATCACCAATGCTTCCTCGTATTAGCTAGAGTTCTTATCCAGGCTGGGCTGCTTTCATGGCGCTTTCACCCGAGGAGACCTAGACGAGAACCGTGTGGACATGTACACTGGATTAATCTACCCGACGACTACATAGCCCTTTGCGGCTGGATTATATTTGCTTTGGTCCTGTGATTTATGGAGCGGAGAATCGCCGACGCTTACACGTGTTGGATTTACCCCGCGAGGAGCCAAGTCGAGTCGGCGCCTCAGAGAGCCTGAGGCCGGCTAGCTTTCTTCACTGTGGAGCTACAGTCTACGGAGAACAGCTGTATTCGTCTGTGGATCAAGAGGCTATTGCACCGTCTCCTGTACTTGGAGTCTCCTTAGTCATCGTTGACCAGACTCTCTACTACCGACAGATCCTCTACCCCTGCTGGCTTACAACCAGGGGGACCCTTCCAGTATCTCCCGCTATATATTACTAGTGTACCATAGATATAATTCCCTAAGATTCAGGTTGTATAATTACCTCCTGCGTAACCAGAGAATGGACATTCATTGTTGATTTGCCTACGCACATTCCTTTGCCTTACAAGTGCATTCAAAGTATAATAGAGAAGTATTATGTACCTTTTGCTGCAATAAATACTTGAAGACAACTTTGTGTAGAACCGGTTCATTGTGGGAAGTGTTCATTATATTTAGATATCATGTACTGTATGGCCAGTAATTAAAGTACATAAAGCGGTAGTGGTTTAATGATACCATACTTATCAATACAGTCAGGGAATTGTACCCCTCAGTTACAATTGGTCCTTCGAGCCGGAGGGTAACTAGTGTAATATTAATATAGTGGTATTAATATTGACATGGCCTATGATGAACACTCCACAAAACGGTTCTCCTAAAGTAGATCGCCCGCAGCGTAGACGGCAGACACCTCAGTACTTAGAGGATTACGTTGCCAATATACTACCTAGCCTTCTACAGACGGTAAACGCGGAAAAAGTAGATAGTAAAATTATGTCCGACCCTATCGACCAGGCTACCCCGCCAATAGAGGCCCTAGTGGGTTCTAACGTAACTGACCAAGCTCACGGTAGGGACCAGGAGGGACCTGACACGACTTTACCCCCCGCCAAGACCGAAGAAGTAGTCCCCGGAGAGCTCCAGGATAAAGACAGCCCTCCAGGGATGGAACTCTACCCGCTACAAGAAGAGGAGAGCACCCCGGAGATGGATCTCCAGGACTCGCCACAGGAGAACAGATCTCCAACGAGTACTGCCAGGAGCGGATCACCTCAACCAGCGTCTTCCCCCAGCGAGGCGGACAAGATGCTGGCACAGGCATTCCTCGCCAGCCTAGCAGCCTCAACAGAGCGCGATCGACTCCAAGCACAGACGCTTAGTGAGCGCGAACATTCTTCCATGGAAAGAGAACGCCTTCAGGCGCAGCAACGGAGCGAAGAAGATCGTATACGTCTAGAGATTAGACGCCTTCAGACGGAAGAGAATATGGTAAGGGACCGGGCCGAAGCCCAGTGCGCCGCCGCCGGTGCCCAAAGAGAAGCAGAGCGCGACCTCGCTCTCACCAAGCGCGAAGCCGAACGCCACCGATTACAAGCGCAGATAATGGAGCAGCTGATCACCAGGGCAACACCCCTTCCCTCCGCACGGGGTTCCAGGGCCTCGTCAAGACAAGGGTCAAGGGCACCCTCCCCTACCCGATCAAGCGACCCTGAGCCCGACCACCAGAGAGAGCCTATACCCCCCTCCGAACTCCTTCCCCGACCGGTCCACGCGAGACACAGCTACAAGGAAGAAACGGTCTACACCGCGGAGAGGCTAAATAGACGACTACAGGATCTAGAGGACCTGCCAGAGGAAGAATAAGAGGGAGAGGAGGAGAGTCAAGCCCGACAGCAGCACAGTACTCCACAGGACCAGGAGGTCCAGTACAGCCCAGGCTCTACCCCCGCTACAGACCCCCGACTCAATTCACGGGTGAGCTTGACGCACGACCAGCCCCGAGGAATAGCACCTGGATACGCGAGCCATGGTACCCAGCAGGTACCAGCCCACCAAGAGGCGTAAGAGGAGACTCGCCTAGGAGGCCTCTCTTCCAACGCTCACCGATGTGCCAGCCATCCATGGCATCATACATTGGCACACCGACGTTTCCGGACTTCACCCACGAGAACAGAGCACAGTACACGGAGCTACGAATGTGCTTAGAGACAATGATGTCCGATGTAGCTGATGAACCGTACAAGTATGCTATCCTACTGAAGCACCTCAAGGTGCCCCGAGCGCACAATATAGCGCTGGCCTATGCCACCTCTACTACCCCATACACAGCGGCTCTAGCAGCACTCGACCAAAGATATGGACGCATATGGGACTACGTAATACAAGAGATAAGGCATATTGACCGCCTACCCCCAGCCACAGACAATCGCTCACTAGATGACCTGTCTATCAAGGTCCTGGTAGGGATGCTGGGGGCGCAAAGAGAAAAGGGTATGCACGAACTGTACGCGAACTCTAATGTCGAGAGGATTTTAGAGAAGCTTCCGCCCGCCCGACAAGAGCGCTTCAGGCGGCAAAGAGACCACCGTGATCCTAACGGTCCCGAGCCATCCCTCCTAGACCTAGCCGACTTCCTGGCGAGAGAAGTCAACAGCCTACGGTTGGATACGTTCATGCGGAGCACCCCAAGCTCCAGAGAGGGACCTAGGAGAGCAAACGATGGCCGAAGATTGGTGACCGTCATGCACCAATCAGAATCAGTACAGAGCAGCAAGAACCACAGTACCCCCTCGATGAAAGAGAAGTGGAAGATGGTGTGCCCGTACTGCGAAAAGGAACACTGGTTGTCACAATGTGACACGTTCAAGAAGATGACCGCCGACGAGGTGAGTCAATGGATAAAGTCCAACCGACGCTGTTACCGATGTGCGCGCAGTCACATGGCAGCCGATTGCCGCTTAAAGAAGAGGTGTAGTCGGTGTGACGGAGCCCACCTAGATGTCCTACACGACAGTAACAGAAGAAAGCCTGCACCCTCAAGCAGCACAAAGGCAAGTGTTATGTACATTGACCCCGCCAGCAGCGGGGGCGCCCGGGTGCTCTTAAAGGTGGTCCGCGTAACACTGAGTTACCAAGACAAGGTCATGGACACTTACGCCGTCCTTGACGACGGGTCAGAGAAGACCCTTCTCCTCGCGTCCGCTGCGGCCCAGCTGGGGCTGCGGGGGAGCGAAAACCAGATGACGATTCGGACAATAAGAAGAGATCTAAAGACGATAAAGGGCGAGAATGTCTCCTTCACTATCGCAGCAAGCGGGCAGCCAGAGAGACGGTATAGGATTACTAATGCTTTCACCAGCCAAGAAATAGGCCTGTCGCAGTACACCTACCCCATCGCCAAGCTGATGGATAAATATGTGCACCTGCGTCAACTACCTATACCGCTCATAGACGGTGCCACCCCGACCCTGCTGATAGGCTCCGACCATGCAGACCTCATCGTCCCGATTGACCGGGTCCACACAGGGCCCAGAGGCTGTCCTGCAGCAGTCGAGACCCGCCTAGGATGGACATTACAAGGCCCCCTCGCTAAGTCTCTTAACCGAACAGCAGCCACTAACTGCCTCCACTCCAGAGTGACAGAAGAAGACACCACCCTCCTACAGCATGTCGAGAGGCTATGGACACTAGAGACAATGCCCTTTAAGAACGAAAATAAAGACATTCGTTCCAAGGAGGACATTTACGCTATAGCCCTCCTCGAGCAAGGGACAAAGAGAGTCAAAGTCAACGGAGTGATGAGATACGCAACTCCACTCCTGAGGCGAGAGGGTATGCCTACCTTCCACGCCCCAAAAGAAGCGACGGAGCGGTATCTATTGAACACAGAGCGGCGCCTAGCCAGAGACCCCGCTCAAGAGACGGTGTACCGCGCTGAGATTAACAAGCTAATCACAGCGGGACACATAAAGAAAATTGACATTAAAGAGGCCGATCAGACGACCGAATCATGGTACGTGCCGCACCACAAAGTCCACCACAACGGCAAGGATCGTATTGTGTTCAACTGCAGCTACCAGATCGGATCACAAAATCTGAATAAAGAGCTCTTGCCCGGCCCAACACTCGGCCCCTCTCTACTAGGCGTGTTACTACGTTTCCGCCAAGACAAGGTGGCCATCAGCGGCGACATCAAAGGGATGTTCCTGCAGGTGAGACTAGTGGAGGAGGACAAGCCCCTGCTGCGGTTCCTATGGAGAGAGAGGATCGGGGATGAGCAACCAGCCATCTATCAATGGGAAGTCCTCCCTTTCGGAACCACATGCAGCCCATGCTGTGCTACGTTTGCACTGCAAAAGCACGTCGCAGAGGACCCAGCAGCTGATGAAGAGGTCCGACAAAGTGTAGGAAATAGTTTCTACGTAGACAACTGTCTGCAAAGCGTCTCGACGCCAGAAGAAGCCGAGGCCCTTCTACTCAAGCTCCGCGCCTCCCTGATCAAAGGCGGCTTTGATCTCAGGCAGTGGGCCAGCAGCGACCCGCAAGTATTGCGCAGCCTCTCCCCCGAGGACAAGGCAGCAAGCAGCGAGACCTGGATGGCGACCATCCCAGGAGAAGCCCAAGAAATGACATTAGGACTAGTCTGGTGCTTCAAAACAGACTCGCTCCATTATAAACACACACCCCTGACCAAGGAGCAGGGAAGGCCGACTGCACTACCGACCACCAGACGGAGTGTATACAGAACACTCGCCAGACAATATGACCCGTTGGGATGTATTCTACCTTACACCACCAGGGCAAAGATGATTGTAAGAGCGTTATGGGACAAGGACCAGGGCTGGGACGACCCCATACCCGAACACCTTGCATCCACATGGAGAGAGTGGGAGATGGAACTCAGCTCACTCCCAGGTGTCAACATACGCCGCAGCTACTTCCCACCCACAGTGAGGCCGGAGACGTGCCAGATGGACCTGCACGTCTTCAGCGACGCCTCCGAAGTAGCCTACGGTTCGGTGGCCTACTTGCGTGCCCGAGAGGAGGGAGGAGAAATACATACTGCTTTCATCCTGGCTCGCTCAAGAATAGCCCCACGAAAGCAACAATCTATCCCGCGTCTAGAGCTCTGCGCAGCCCTAGCAGGAGCGCAACTCGCCACGTTAATCCAACGTGAACTCACCATTCCGGTGCAAAGAACAATCTTGTGGTCAGACTCCACGACAGTACTCACATGGATCCGGTCTGATTCGTGCAGATACAAGGTCTTCGTGGGAGTCAGAGTCACAGAGATTCAAGATTTAACAGAAGTAGCAAGCTGGAGGTATGTGGACACAAAACACAACCCAGCTGACGTCATCACCCGGGGAATGTCCCTGGATGACCTCACCCGTCACAACCTATACAGTGACGGGCCAGAGTTCCTCAAGCTCCCGGAAGAAGAGTGGCCTACACCCACCCCACGGGAAGCAAGTAAAGAGGAGGCCGAAAACAAGAAATCTATGTTCTGTGGATTGAACACACTCGTCTCCACAGACCCCGACATAGACGATTGCCTCACCCTAGAGAGTGCGCAGCTAAAGACATTCCTGTGGCACCACCCAGAGGTTCAGCTCACTACTGACATTACTGCAGCTGACTACGAAGAAGCAGAACTTCTTCTACTACAACGAGCCCAGAGAGACTCGTTCCCCGATGAGCTAGACTGTCTACAGGGAGCAAAGCCCGTCCCATCAGACAGCAGACTGCTCCACCTAGCCCCCGAGAGCGACGCCCATGGTCTCATCAGAGTGGGTGGTCGTCTGCGGAGAGCTCCAGACTTACCGGATGACGTCAAGTACCCGATAGTCTTAAACAGCCGACACAAGGTCACAGAGCTGATCATAAAGAAATACGACGAGGATGTGCATCACGCCGGGGCAGAGAGAGTCTTCGCGGAGATCAGACGTCGTTATTGGATACTGCAAGGGAGAGAAGCAGTGCGGCGCTTCCAGCGAACCTGTCTAGACTGTCGTAAGTGGCGAGCGCAGCCCAGTATACCCCGGATGGCTGACCTACCTCCCTGTCGCCTCCGACTCGGCGACAAGCCTTTTCACTCCACCGGTATGGACTGTTTCGGCCCGCTGTATATAAAGAAAGGAAGAGGAACCGAGAAGCGGTGGGGTATTGTATTCAAATGCATGACCAACCGAGCGATGCATATAGAACTCCTTCCAACCATGAGCACAGACTCATTCCTTATGGCCTTCCGAAGATTCACATCGCGGAAAGGCAAACCGTCTATATTATTGTCTGATCACGGGACAAACTTCAAAGGCGGAGAAAGAGAGCTGAGAGAGAGCTTCCAAGCTATGGGCCCAGAACCTAAGACCCACCTCGCTCCATCCCAGATTGAATTCCAGTTTAATCCCCCGAACGCACCTCACTTCGGTGGAACTTGGGAACGAGAAGTACGTTCAATAAAGACAGCCCTGTACGCCGTGCTTGGGGCCCAGACCGTGGCGGAAGAAGTCCTAATGACAGTCCTCACGGAGATCGAGGGAGTATTGAACTCAAAGCCCCTCGGTTACGTCTCAAGTGATGTAGCAGATGTCGACCCAGTCACCCCCAACACACTCTTGATGGTGCGGCTGGACCCCGCGCTACCACAGACAATGTACAGGCCTGAAGAAGCGAACGGCCGAAGAATGTGGAGGTACAGTCAAGTATTGGCTGACAAGTTTTGGAACAGCTTCCTACTCCACTATCTACCGTCTCTACAGACCCGCCAGAAATGGGTGAAAGAGAGAGACAATTTGACAGAAGGAACAGTCGTCATGATTATCGACCAGTCACTACCCCGAGCTATGTGGCCGGCTGGCCGCGTAAGCAAAGTGATCACCGGTGCCGACGGAAAGGTCCGAGCAGCCGAAGTGCTCGTCCAAGGTCGGATCTACACCCGACCCGTGGCGAGGCTAATAGAACTGCCAAGGCTCCCCGATACTATCGATGACGACCATGACCCCATGACTTTGTGAACTGCCCGACCCCTCACAACAGACATTGAGTAGTGGACAGTGCGGTTAATCTGTCTCTGCTTAGCTAATTAGGTGGGACTAATTAGGGGGCGGCTGTTACAAAGGATCAGATTAAACCGAATATATATATTTATTTATTGATATATATTGCATAGTATTTGTATATCGTTTGATATCCCTTGTATATTCCTTGTACATATACACGGAATATCCCTTTAGCCCAGACCATAATATTTCATTCTCCTATTGGACAGCGGTCCACAGGCGCCAGGGACCAGCCTCCGGAGTCAGGTTCAAAGTCACCGTCAAGACATGTCTGGACATGCCCGGCCTTGCCCAGGGCTACGAGACAGAAATGAGGCTGGCACTAGTTTGTTCACCGTGCGTATAAATACGGCGCAGGTGAATACAGAAGCACTTAGTCTTACTTAGTCAGAAGTCAAGAGTTACCCAATAAGTTGAAGCCTCACCCACGATACAACGTGCGGTGAAGTATGGCCTGTTTGGCCCCAGAATAGAGCATTGAGACCGCGTGCGAATTAATAACTGAATTGTCAGAGTTTGGCGCTATACCGTCGAGTGCGACATATTTCTATTAAGTCAGTAATAGTCTATTTGAGTATAGTGTATCGTGCGGCTAAAGTTCTACAGTGACCAGCATCACCAACGCTTCCTCGTATTAGCTAGAGTTCTTATCCAGGCTGGGCTGCTTTCATGGCGCTTTCACCCGAGGAGACCTAGACGAGAACCGTGTGGACATGTACACTGGATTAATCTACCCGACGACTACATAGCCCTTTGCGGCTGGATTATATTTGCTTTGGTCCTGTGATTTATGGAGCGGAGAATCGCCGACGCTTACACGTGTTGGATTTACCCCGCGAGGAGCCAAGTCGAGTCGGCGCCTCAGAGAGCCTGAGGCCGGCTAGCTTTCTTCACTGTGGAGCTACAGTCTACGGAGAACAGCTGTATTCGTCTGTGGATCAAGAGGCTATTGCACCGTCTCCTGTACTTGGAGTCTCCTTAGTCATCGTTGACCAGACTCTCTACTACCGACAGATCCTCTACCCCTGCTGGCTTACAACCAGGGGGACCCTTCCAGTATCTCCCGCTATATATTACTAGTGTACCATAGATATAATTCCCTAAGATTCAGGTTGTATAATTACCTCCTGCGTAACCAGAGAATGGACATTCATTGTTGATTTGCCTACGCACATTCCTTTGCCTTACAAGTGCATTCAAAGTATAATAGAGAAGTATTATGTACCTTTTGCTGCAATAAATACTTAAAGACAACTTTGTGTAGAACCGGTTCATTGTGGGAAGTGTATTTAGATATCATGTACTGTATGGCCAGTAATTAAAGTACATAAAGCGGTAGTGGTTTAATGATACCATACTTATCAATACAGTCAGGGAATTGTACCCCTCAGTTACAGTAAGTGTGAAGGAGGAGTGGCTGCCTTCCAGTTGAATAGGATGAGGCGTCTGGCAATGAGTGAGGCAAAGGCCATGGCATTGGATTGTCCAATAGATATTGCAGCGTTTTCCGGTGTCAAACCAAATAGTGCAATAAGAGGGCATGGGTCAATATTCACAAAAAATATGTCTGAATAAGATTTAAAAATGGAAGTCCAGAAAGGGGCCAGTACTGGACAATGCCAAAACATATGAATAAGTGAGCCAGGGGCTTGGTGGCACCGGTCGCATGTGGGATCCATGCCAGGATTTATCTTCGCCAGTCTAGTCTTTGACCAATATAGACGGTGGAGGAGCTTGAACTGTATCAGTGAATGGCGGGCACATATTGAAGAAGAGTGTATTCGGGCAAGAGCGTTTTCCCATTCTTTGTCTGTAAATGGATGATTTAGATCGGACTCCCAGTTTTGTGTTATAGCCAATACTGAGGAGGGTAGGGATAGGGATATGATGTTATATAGTTTAGATATTGAGCCTTTGATTACAACCTTCACCTCCAAGATGCGATCGATCAAAGTGTTTGGGGGTGTATGGGGGAACTGGTCAAATTTGCTCTTAACAAAATCACGTATCTGTAGATATCTGAAAAAATTTGTTTTTGGTAAGTTAAACTTTAGGGACAGTTGTGTGAAAGACATAAATGAACTGTCTTGGTATAAATCATAAATGTTCAGAATGCCCTTCTTAAACCAGTTGCTGAAGGTTTCATCCACCATAGAGGGAAGGAAAAGGAAGTTTTTGTGGACAGGTGACGACTGTGACATGGCGTGGAGACCAAAGTGTTTTCTGAACTGGGACCAGGGCCCTCATTCATCAACGTGGACTTTGACCTTGACCTACTTCCACACGTAAGCACGGAATTTAGAACTAGCGCACGCACAGGGAAGTCGGCATTCATCACACGTGCGTAAGCAGGCTCTACGCACACCTGTCATGATGAATCCCACCTTGGCCCTGCGCCGCAGCTCGTGCACGCTTTCACGTATTTGCATACCAAAACCGCCCCGACCAACCAAATATGGTCAGGCCCTCCCCTTCAAATACCATGAGGGAATCCCTGTGCGTGGAATGTTGGAGGATGGCAAAGCGAACGAAAAAGAGAAACTACACAGACACCGAGGTGGAGGTCCTCGTAACGGAGGTGGATAAATAAAAGGCGGATTTGTAAACGGTGATGTCAGATATCAACGGCTCCCTAAGACCATTGCTGCAATTCTGCCTGGACAGCTCAAAATACTAATAAAGACCGTTCGTTGACCACTGTTTGGCGTTGGTTGTGTTGTGTGTCATTATAACCGTGCTGTACAATATGAATGCCTTTATTAGTTGTGTTCGATTGGCTATATGATTTTTAGAGGCATCTATTTTGTTGTCGGCTAATAAAGACCGCGCTGGAATATGACTGCCTTTTCCCGTGTTGTTTGATTAATACCCACGGATTAAAGTTCTCCTCAATTCTATTCCAAATCGCGATGGATCTCCCGTCAATTTTCTACCTGCTGCATGATTTCTAGAGGCATACTACTACAATCTATTTTGATGTCAGTATTGGGTAGCCTATATAAACAATATAATACGAGAGCATATACAAGAACAATGAATCTCACTGCATGTATGATGTATCCTGCCTTTCAATACATGAACTTGAATTCCATCATATAGTCTGTCCACTATCTGCATGGTGTCATTGCAATGCGTTTTCTATTCTTTCTTGTACAGTAAAAAGGGGGAAGAACACTATATTCATATGACTTATTCTGCTTACAGCTTCGAAATTCCACTTGTTTCGTTTAACGTAAAGCCTTTTAAATATAATCAAAACGTTCCCGTGTTTCGGCGGTCTGTGCGCAAAATAATAACGAGTTGAGCTTTATGATTTATGATGAATTGAAAATGGGGGACCCTGATGTAAACAGGACGAAAGTTGGTCTGCATCCCCAATTAACAATTGTATGTACTGAGCTGTACTGTACTGTACCCATTCTGCAATCTGTTAATAAACTTTTCAATCAATCAATCAATCAAGCTACGCGGAGCGCAGTCAGTCAGTAGCCTACACCCCGTATATTCCGATAACGCTATATAAACCATGAATGAATGAATGAATGAGAACTTTATTAACAGATTGCAGAATGGGTACAGTACAGTACAGCTCAATACATACAATTGTTAAGGGGATGCAGACCAGAGAAAGACTTTCGTCTTGTTTACATCAGGGTCCCCCATTTTCAATTCATCGTAACATATATGACATGCTGCATTCATTCAGAGAGAAAGATCTATTATTCCAAATGCTATTTATAGGGTTTTGACCATAATTACACTACTGTTGCTATTTTACAATGAACTATAATGAACTACGGTTCATAGAACATCCAGTGTTATTATGCACAGAAGCTCATTTCCTTGTTGTAATAATATATTCTACCACTGGGCGCGAGGTACGCCAGGTCCGAAATGTGCGTAGATGTAAGCACGAAGTCAAGTTCAAGTTGAAGTTGATGAATCCCACTCTTTGCTTAGAAATGATCGTACGCACGGGTTACGCACAGATCTGTGCGTAGAACACGTTGATGCATGAGGGCCCAGATCCGGAGGGAGTGTTGTACTAAGAGGTTGTTGGTGTACTGGGCGGTTGTGACTGGGAGCGAAGAGCAGACTAAGGATTGCAAAGATGTTCTAGAACAAGATGCCCTTTCCATGTCCACCCATGCCGGTACCCACTGACAGAGTCCGTAGTGGGAGTGACTCCAATAGAGAATGCTGTGAATATTTTCAGCCCAATAGTAGACCAAGAAATTGGGTAGTGCGAAGCCTCCCTGCGATTTAGGCTTCTGGAGGGCCATTTTATTTATTCGGACTGGGCGTTTGTTCCAAATAAAATCTGATATTGCCTTGTCGAGGGCTTTGAAAAATGACTTTGGAATAAAGGTTGGAATATTTTGAAATAAGTACAGACATTTCGGTAATGTGTTCATTTTCACAGTGTTCACTCTGCCAACAAGTGATAAAGGTAACGGAAACTGCTTGGGGAAAGCTTGAAGGAGAACCTAGAGGGGGGGATATTTCTAGCTAAGGAGTTTATGGGGAAAAGTTCACTCTTGTTTAAGTTAAATTTATAGCCAGAAAAAACACCAAACTCGTGTAGTATGTGAAGGACACGTGGAAGTGTGGCCGCTGGATCCGCGATATACAACAGGACATCGTCCGCATATAGCGAGATTCTTTGTTCCTGTCCATTTCTAATGATGTCTTGGACATGGCGGTCCATGCGAAAAGAAATAGCTAGTGGCTCGATCGCTAGTGCAAATAGTAGCGGGGAGAGAGGGCAACCCTGTCTTGTACCGCGTTGTAGGGGGAAGTATTCCGAAGTCACATCATTTGTTCAAACTGATGCCACTGGAGAGGAGTATAAAAGTTTGACCCAGGACACAAATTTCTCGCCGAAACCGAATTTCTGCAGAGTATAGAATAAATAGTCCCATTCAACCCGGTCAAAGGCCTTCTCTGCGTCTAGCGCAACAATTACCTCTGCAACGGGAGACTTGGTGGATGAGTAAATTATATTCATAAGGCGCCGCAGGTTGAAAAAAGCCATTCTATCCTTCACAAAACCAGACTGATCTGGATGGATAATACTTGGTATAACGGATTCCAGTCGTCGAGCGAGTACCTTTGCCAAGATCTTTGCTTCATTGTTAAGGAGAGAAATAGGACGATATGAGCCACAGTCTTTCGGGTCCTTATCTTTTTTTAAGAGCAGGGATATTGAGGCTTGATAGAGAGTCGGAGGAAGCGAGCAGGTTTGAAATGATTCCTCAAACATTGAAGCCATAATGGGACATAACTGGGTGGAATATTTTTTTAAGAATTCCACTGGGAACCCGTCTGGGCCTGGGCTTTTCCCACTCTGCATCATAGTTAAAGCCTGTTGAATTTCATCAGCGCTAATGGGCTCTTCCAAAAGCATCATTGAATCAGTGTCTATGACTGGTATATCCAAATTTGCGAAGAAACTATTCATGAGAGAGGGGTCTTTAGGGGAATCAGAGGTATATAGTGAAGAATAAAATGTTTTGAATTGACCATTTATTTCCAATGGGTCCGTATAGATCTCTCCAGTGGCAGAGTTAATTTGCGTGATCAAGTTCTGAGCGGTGCTGTGTTTTAGCTGTAGTGCAAGCACTTTACTAGGTTTGTCACCAAATTCAAAAAAGGACTGGCGTGATTTGAGTAGAAGCTGCTCAGCATGACTGGTGGAAAGGAGGTTAAATTCCGTCTGTAGAGTCACTCTTTCATTATAAAGTGAAGGTGTCGGAGAGACTGAGTATGAATAATCCAATTTAATAATTTGGTCTGAAAGTTCAGTGCGTCTGTTGTTGCGCAGTTTATTACGTCGAGCACAGTTAGAAATAATTTCTCCCCGGAGAAAAGCTTTAAGAGCTTCCCAAATGATGGACATAGACATGCCAGGGGTAGAATTTACCTCAATAAAAAATGTTATCTTAGTGGACAGGAACGACGAAAATGAGTCCTCAGATAGCAATAGTGGATTAAGTCTCCACGGCCTGAATGATGGACATTTGTCCGGGAAGGCTAGCTCTAAAATTATTGCTGCATGGTCTGAAATAACAATGCTATCGTAAGAGCAGGAACGCACTTGAGATAGAAATGTGTTGTCAATAAACAAATAATCAATTCGAGAATATGTATGATGAACTGGTGAAAAGAAAGAGTACTGTTTGGCGGTGGGGTGAAGGAAGCGCCAGACATCTGAAATACCGTATTGCTTCAGGAAGGACACTATGGCTCTAGCAGTCTGAGATTGTGGAGCTGGATTAAATGATGATCGATCTAAGGCTGGGTTAAGAGCACAATTAAAGTCACCTCCCATAATCAGTTGATTAGAGTTCAGGTCGGGGAGTGAAGAGATACGTTTATTGATGAAATGCGTGTCACCAAAATTGGGAGCATATACGTATAGGACTACCTTTGTGGAATAGAGAGTTCCTGAAACTATAATGAATCTGCCATTAGGGTCAGAGATCACATCAGATGGAGTAAATGGTGTGTTTTTGTTAATCAGAATGGCTGTTCCTCTGGCTACCCAAGCTCTGTGTATTCGACGGTGATCTACTCGCCGGAGGTGAGTTTCTTGCAGAAAAGCGATGCCAACCCCAAGCTGCTGTAAGTGAGTAAGGATCCTAGTACGTTTCAAGGGGTTATTTACACCCTTCACATTCCAACTAATTATGTTAGTATTGCCCCCTGACCCCTTATTAGGATTAAACACTGGCATAAGAAAGTGAAAAAATATTCATGACATTTGAGATGGCAGAGTGGTGGTCCAGGGTGCTTACAATTAAAGATGAAAAAAAGTCATAAGAATAGAAACAAAAAACAATAAACAAAAATAGACAAAAATATTCACTGTAAATATTAGCAATGAAAAACAAACAAATATAGAACGCCCTGGGCGTGACTACTCACAGCCATAGTAACACTGACTGTGCCTAGCATTACAGCTAACCTTGTGCACCCTGTGCTCTAAACGAGCACTCCGTGAGAACTGTAATTCTTAATTACACATGGCAAGAACCAAAAAAGAAAAGTAAAAGAAGGGAAGAAAGAAAAAATAATGAATAAATAATAAATAATTGCTCGACACGTGGCCATATATATGTAACTAGCTTGGTTAGACAAGGCAGGTTTCTAACAGTGTATATACCTAAACCCCTGTTTGGAATCTCATTGTAGTCCACCCCCTCAAGAGACAGGTACTGCCTATTTAGACCAGTAGAATGTAAGATATCTCTCTTTGGTTAGAGTTCTACACCAAATGATTGGGCCATGGGGTATGTTGTTTTATAAGGGTGCATAGTGGGACCAAACCTGTCTTTTCCATATAACTAACATACACACACATACATACACAGACACACACACCCTCACACACACACGGGGCGGGGGCCAATTGATCACCGCCCTGACACACACACACGCACACACACACACACACACACACACACACCCACCACGTATATAGCTATGGTTAACTTGAATAAGTATGACATAGATAAATCGCAAGCCTACAGCCAAATACAGCCAGCTTATTATTATTTAGTGATAATAAATAATACGATATCCCCAGGAGTGGGATATGGGCGAGTAAACCCGTCAGCTTGCACCCAACGTAGACTGAGACTGAAAGTTTAGCAATAGCCAGGCGGCTGGCTGTGGTAAGTGACATAATCAAGTCAGCCACCAGTGACCCGGATGAAGATGAATATACATGTTAATCGCCAGCGGGATGACAGTCAGCTTGTATTTAACGAAAGAATAATAATAGTAACAAGTTGGCTTTAGCAAGTAATAATAATAGTAGTAATAGTGATAATGAATTCAACGTGAACTGAGTTAGCCAACAGTCTATAGTAAGTGACGTAATCAAACCAACCCGGCAGTGACCCGGAGGAAAAAGAAATACAAAAATAATAAATAAAAAAATAAAAATAGGCGACATTCACCGGCGGGTTCACATTCAGCTTGTATTCTACGTAATAAAAATAATAGCGAGCTCCCCACGGATTGTTTTTTACATAGTGTTCCATTACCTCCTAGGTAATTCCAATGCGAAAAAATTACGAAAAAGTAGTGGCTCACCTGATAGTAGACAAATGCAAGTAAAATAAATCATAATAATAATAACGGTCTAGCTAGTTGCTAGGACCGTGAAGAACGTTACCGGTCAGCCAGAATGTTCCTTCAGATCCACTTCAGCCGGGGGTATAAGGGAAAGAACTGATGTGTATCATATCCAAGCGTTATTAGTCTTTTAGTGTAGGCAGGATTTTTTTCTTGTAGAAATCAGCTGCCAGCTCTGGAGAGTCAAATGTGTAGCCGTCCCCACCGAATGTCAGGCGCAGCTTAGCCGGGTAAAGCAAGCCGTATCTGATGTTGGCCTCGCGGAGCAGATTCTTGATGTCTTTGTATGCCCCTCGGCGTCTGGATAGGTCCGCAGAAAGATCCGGGAAAATGTGTACAGTGGAGCCCCTGAATGTTAGCCGTCCCCGCTCACTCGAGAGCCGCATGACCAGCTCCTTCGTCTGGGAATAATGGAACCGTACTATCATGCCTCTGGGAGGGGCCTTCTGGTGCGTTTTGGGTGCCATTAGGCGATGTGCGCGGTCTAGGACTACCGGCTTGTCGAAGGCCTCTTCACCAAACAGCTCCACGAAAAAGGCGGACATGAATGTAATGGAGTTCTGCCCCTCGATTCCTTCAGGGATTCCAATTATTTTTACGTTCTGCCTGCGTGAACGGTTTTTGAGGTCATCAATTTTGAGTCGTAGGTTCATGTTTTCGCTTAAGGATGCACACAATGTCTCTACTGTGGATGCACACAGTGTCTCTACCGTGGTCAACCTCTCGTCTACATCCGCCAATGAAGTCTCCACGTGCTGTATTTTGTGCGTCTGTGTGGATATCGAGGCCTGGAGGACCGAGAGGGAGGTACGGAGCTCGGCCAGGAATTCTGTACGGAGGGAAGCTACCTCGGCACGAATTGTAGAGGTAATCAGCTCCTTCAATATCGCTGGCATCAGCTCTGTTGGTTCCGCCATCTTGTCGCCTGTACTAGAGCCCGTTTCCTCTAACTCTTCAAGTTCTGTCTTTCGCATATATCTTGTTGCTGGTTTTTTAGGCATACCAAATGTCTGATAATGTCGTCTGTTTAGTCAGAGAACATAAAGTATTACTTTCAGTTCGAGCCAAGTCAAATGGGCTGTAGTAAAACTTAAATTCTCACGGAGCTACTCTCATGCGCGTCGTTACTCCGCCATCAAAGTTCCGCCAGAGGAATATTCTGAGTAGGCTACTGTATATAGGTACATTTTACAACATTCTGCAGGTCTATCTATCTCTACTTCATTGTCGAGCAGCTACACTTTATATGTGACGGCATCAGAGGTTTCCAAAAAACAGATCAGAGGAAATATTCCAAAAAAATATTATGTTCACATAATATTTGTCATGGAATATTTTTGGATTGCCTTAGAAAATAGGAATAACATGTATTACAGCATGTCCCAGGTGACTACTCAATTCCTATGTTATTGATTTGGGGACAATCGATAAGGATAGCAAGCTAGCCTGGTTGTCATACTGTCAGATCATATTCACCATCAGCCATGGGCAACTGACAGAAAGGCTTGCTAGCATAAAGTTACCTTGCAGGTACTGTCACTGGAACCAGCAGTGACAGGTTGTCAAGCAGTTGCTAAGGTAGCGCTGTGTGTGTGTGTGTGTGTGTGTGTGTGTGTGTGTGTGTGTGTGTGTGTGTGTGTGTGTGTCTGTGTGTGCGTGTGTGTGTGTTTAATTGTGGTTGAGTCTACGTGGTCAGTAAGGCACCTTGCGTAAGCCGGCCCTGGCGAGTCTAACAAAACTCACACACCAATTCACTTGTGTAATACAATTCACCAAGTTCAATTGCAGTGTTTGCACCTCCCAAAAACAAAGCGGTAAACACTCCAGGGTCGGTTCAACTGGACTAAACAAGACTGGTATGAAAGCAACCTTCCTTAGTTGAGTCATCTGACATGTGAACTGTTTCTCCAGTGTAACCCTTCCATCTCTTTGGGCTCAGAGCCCGAGCTGCTGAGGATGCCTGTCTCCTACTAATTGTGCAGTAGCCTCATGAGCTGCTCCACTGTGTCTTCACGGCCTGTCGATCTCAGGAGCTCAGTCTGCCTCCAACTTCCTTTGTGCCTGCATTTTAGATCCACCCGCCCCCCCCCCTACGTTTTCACAAACCCAAGGGATCAAATACAACACTGTCAGGTTCATGGGTGAATGTTTCTTCTGTGTTCTTTCCTTGTCTTGTACGTCTTTTAGTTTTAGGGGGAATAACCTTCCCCTGCTGTAATGTTTTACCTCATGGAAAAATGCTACTGTATTGTATTTCCCCAAAAAGCAGCATGAAACATTATGGAAATACCATTGTGATACTCATGACTTTTACCATGGCAGTACTGTACCACAGTAAATTATTTATATAACGGCTGGTCCCTTGGCAAAACTGTAATCATCATCAAATTACCATGATACTTTTTTGTTTTGTGTTATTAGAATGTGTTGCTACAATGCTTTATTGTTTACACGTGTTATACTGCATTATGTACATTGGGTGTGGTATATTCAAATAAAGATTTTAACCTCTGATTTTTTTTGCTATGGAAAAACCCCGGTGGGAGAAGAAAATACACCAATAAAACCAGTATCTAAGTATTTGGCTCTTCTAATTATGTGTTCTCTGTGAAGACCACGTCTGCAGTTCAACCGCCTTTTCCTTGACCTCCTGTCTCCATCTCTCATGTAACTGTAGGTCAAATGCCCACATGAGGATCAAACAGGCTCAATTAAAAGAAAAGGGTGTTTCTTAACCATTAAATTCAGCTAATGAAGGGAGAGGGACTGGTGTGTAAACTCTGTGCCATTATCTTGCCAGAAACGTTTCCTCAAAGTGTAAAGGCAAGACATTAATTGGAGTGGACTTAGAGTAAACAGCAATTTGGAAGAAATCTTCTTAGGCGCCACCATAGACAAATGTTCCGTCCTGGTTGAAAGACGGATTTGGTTTTGTTGGGGCTCTTGTCTTACGCAAAGCAACTTTCATATGAGCTGACTTATAAAGTTGTCAAAGTGAGAGGCTGAGACGTTGATGCCTTGCTAATCACCTGATACTGCAACAGAGCGGCAGCAGCATGCATTGCAAAATATCCATTGGATCCCATGCATCTTAAAACAACGATAAGGGGAGATGATGTGACGAGGGAGAGAGCTTGTGTCAGATCTGGCATGTGGATTGAATGAGGGAGAACCTCATGTCAAACAGGACAGCCTCAGTAGGGGGAAGAAATCTGTAAGGTGCTCCGTTACAATGCAGTGCTTGATGTTTCACCCTGAGAAGCCTTCCGCTGGTGCAGGGTAAAGCCTGATGTATTAATATACCTTCATCGCCTACAGCTTGAGCTTGGTGGTGTGTATTTCCTTGCAGGTAAACAAAAAATCAATTACACCTCAGCCACTGGATGTGATTCCTGGGCCGCCTTGTAAAGACGGCCCAGCAGTAATCTAAATTGAGCCTTTAGCAATCACCAATATGTCGACGGCTTCACATAGGGTCCCTAATGTTCTTAGAGACTCAGCTGGATTCAAAATGGAAAATAATTGCCAGAAGCAGGGGTGGATATTTCATTTCACTTTTAGGGGGGACAATACATTGAAATATTTCTCAAGAGCGATTCCTGAAGGGGACACAAAAGGTGCTGCCAAAAGTACTGTTGTATTAAATGTATATAAAGGAAACGTATTACTACATTAAATACTGGATAATTGATACTGTGGGTGGTTCCAGTAAAACTAAACTTCCACTGACCCTGAAGTTGTCCTCATGATATTCACCATCTACAATCTAGATTATCACCTTGCTGAATTAATTCAACACCAAGGACATTATCCAACACAAGCAATATCCATCAACACCCACCAGAAGAGAGTTGTCAGCACCAGCGTTAGCATAATCCTACATTTACTTTGCCAAGTGTGATCTTTCCAAACAAGCCACAGGCTAATTTAGAGTCAGGTCAGTTATTGGATGACTATCTCCCTTACTCTGAGTCGAAATGAATGATGCCTATAGGTCACTAGTTTGCCCAACAATGTCATAGGTCAGAAACTTAAGAAGCACTCTTATTGGATGCATTTCTCATTGGATGAACCCATTGACACCTAAATCCGCCTAGTAAAAAGGCCCTATAAAACCCCCAGAATATAAGCTGTTTTTTGAAAAATAATTGTCAACACCTACTAAAAAATCATTTGAAGTACTTAAGTACATATAAAAATGGAATAAAAAACATTTGATAGCTTACAAGTGTGGCTTTTATTTACAGTGGATTGCTTTAAAATAGTATTCAACTAGAATAAAGTAAAAATCAATGAATAACAAAATATCTATAAAATGTAAATAAATAATAATAATAATAATAAATGTTGAATAAAAACTATTCAGAACACATTTATCACCAGGTAACATGTGAGAAACAATAAGAAGTGACAGAAAGCCCTGGTGGGGAGATCAGGGGGCTCTCTGTCACTTCTTATTGTTTCTCACATGTTACCTGGTGATAAATGTGTTGTGAATAGTTTTTATTCAACATTTATTATACGTTTATTTACATTTGATAGATATTTTGTTATTAATAGATTTTTACTTTATTCTAGTTGAATACTATTTTAAAGCATGCGTGCGTGTGTGTGTCTGGAGAGGGAGAGTGTGTGTGAGTAAAAGTGTAGAGTCTCTCTCCAACAGAAGGACCAGCTGAACTGGTCGCTGAGGCGCTGAGAGCGTGCTGAGAACGACAAGGAGGGTTCACTCAAAGTTCACTCATGCTCAACCAATAAGGGAGCATCAAGTACGTCTACACAACATATAAGAGTTGTTTGTAGGTCGGAAATGATGGAATAGATTTACCAACAAAAAAGGTCTTTAACCTGCTCATACCTTTATTAAAAGCGTGGGGAAGGAGCAGCACGGATAACTTGGTTCTGCATGTATCGTGCTTCCTGCTGGTCTCTGACAATAACAAGTTACAGGTTGAAAAAACCCTCAGCTCGGAACTAGGCAAAATCTGCATATGGCTCGCAGACAACAAACTATCATTACACATGGGCAAAACAGAGTCCATTCTCTTCGGTTCAAATAACAAACTCAGCAAGACCGACGGCTTCTCAGTTACAGTGGGTGACAATATTGTCACAAGGAAAGATGAAATTACCTACCTGGTTTCCATCCTAGAGGCTAATCTTTCCTGTGATAAAATGGCATCCAATGTAATAAAAAAAGTCAACCAACAAACTCGATTATTTTACCGGATCTCCTCTCTGGTAAACAAGAATACCCTGAAGACTCTGGTAGGAGCACTCATTCAAGGGTACTATGACTATGCTTGCACCTCATGGTACCAAAGCACCTCAAAGGCACTAAAAACCAAATTACAAACATCTCAAAACAAACTAGTCAGACTACTGCTTGACCTGACTCCTAGAACCCACCTCACCCCTGCCCACTTTGACAACCTAGGATGGCTTAGAGTAGACGACAGAGTACAGCAACTTGCAATGGGCCTGGTCTACAAGATACATACACGACCAAGGTACCCATGTAAATGTCAAAATACTTCCCAAAGGTCAGTGAATACCACGATCACAACACCAGAGGGAGCTCCACAAATCATGTTAAACCCAGATTCGGCTCAAACAAGGGACTAAACACGTTTAGCAATTATGCCACATCAATGTGGAACGCCTTACCCAAAGCTGTAAAGGAATGTGAATCACTACCCACTTTCAAAAACACTCTCAAAAAACACCTATGGGAGACTGCAATTTGAAACTGGCCCTTACAAATATCCTAACCCAGTTGTACAGTAAATGACCAAGTATGGCTTTGTCAGTATTCCAATGTACAGTGTACAGTGTCCCCCCCCCCTACCCCCCCCCCCCACCTCCAATGTACAGCCACCCCACCCGCCCAACCCCACCCCACCTGCCCAACCTCCTCCAATGTACAGTTTCTACGTCAAATGTATATACACTCTTTTTCTGGACACTTTTTGTATCACAAACAGTACTGTATTTGCAAATCTGGTATGTCATAAATGTATAGATGTAGCAGTACTGTCTATCTGTATGTCGTGTGTATCATATGATGAATTGAAAATGGGGGACCCTGATGTAAACAAGACGAAAGTCTTTCTCTGGTCTGCATCCCCTTAACAATTGTATGTATTGAGCTTTATACAACGGCATGCACATTTCTCTATTCTGATTGGCTGAAACAGTCCATTTACACGTCTTTATTGGCAACAATCCACGGTCCTGGGCTCAGGACCCGCCCACAACCGAATCACATATCACTCCGCCGGCTCACTCCGGGAGAAAACAAGATCGCGGACAACAAATGGATATGTTGATAGCGCCATAATGACTAAATATGAAGCGATTCTGTCACTGCGAATGTGTTAGTCCTTTAAACAATGTTGGATGATGTAATTGATGGGTCTTGAGTCATTCTAGAACAAAAGAAAAATCGTGATTTGATTGATTGATTAATTTGCATTTTTTCAATTTATTTTTCCTTCTCTCTGACTGTCAGCGCTAGCTCTAGTCTCCACCCACCGCCACACACCCCCCCTCCCACACACACACACACACACACACACACACACACACACTCCTATCTGCAACGCGGGGGATAGTCAGACTGAGAGAGAGCTGGGTGCTGCGCTGTTCTAAGTGAGCATGGCCTATTGAGTTGATTGATTGATTGATTGCTAATTTTATTACTGTACGCTTGGTTTCCAACTGGTTAAGTTTAGGCCCTCTACAGTAGGTTTAAAAAAATAAATAAAAGAATAGGGCGAAGAAAACGTTTTTTTCCTATAGGGCAAAGAAAACTTTTTAATTTGTTTTACCTACTTTCTATAGAAGCATCTAAGAATGAAGTTCTATGGAAAGTAGGTCTGCATTCCCTTAACAATTGTGTGTATTGAGCCGTACTGTATTGTACCCATTCTGCATCTGGTAATAACATTTTCAATCAATCATTCCAATAATACACAGTTGGATGTGTTAGTTGGTTGGATGCACTTCAAGCTGCTTCCACATGAGGCAACTTCTCTCAATCATTCCAATAATACACAGTTGGATGTGTTAGTTGGTTGGATGCACTTCCGATCTGCTTCCACATGGAGGCAAATTGTCTTTTTTGTAGTTGTGGGAACTACTTTTTCTGGCGGATGGTTTTTTCAATAAATCTTCGATTAATGTGTGTTTATTGTATAGAAATAAGGTTGGATGAATGTGGCAGTTGTATAAAAGCTTTACACCACTTGCAGTCGTGATTTGTGAACAATAAACCATGCCTAGGGGGGTCTAACGACCACCCCTAGGCATAATTTATTGTTCACAAACCACTCCTGTGCGTGATGTAATGCTTAAGTACTGTACTGTACCCATTCTGCAATCTGTTAATAAACTTTTCAATCAATCAATCAATCCATTCAAACAGACGGCAACACACGTTTCAAGTTTCAAGTTTCTTTAATAGTTGTCATACAGAAGTACAGAATACTTTTATACAAAATGCTTCTTACTGTTACGCTCCAGAGACTGTGCAAGACAAGATAAGTATGAAATAAAATAACATAGTATAGCATGTAAATTAGAAGTAAAAAAAAAAATTAGGTCACAGTGTTCAGTATAGACATATGTACAATGTTCGATGCAGAATAGACGTAACTGAGTTACCATATAATATACAATACTATGCAGTGTACTAATATACAATACTATATAGTGCAAGGCAGAAATGGGATGAGGTGCAATTTAGGTACAATTTACAGTAGGTGTACGAGTTGTAGTGCAAATCCTTTATCAATAAATATAAAGTGTGTTTGTGTGATCTAAAGTGTGGAGAGTGGGTGCTGCAGTGTGTTGTTTGTTTAAGTGAGTGTGTGCATGTGGGTGTGTGTGCTGTGTGCATTTGATGGTTGTTGCATAGTGTTTATTGTTCGTTTAGCAGCCTGATGGCCTGGGGATAGAAGCTTCTTCTGAGTCTTTCTGTGCTCGCCTTAAGACTCCGGTATCGCTTGCCTGACCGCAGCAGTTCAAAGAGGCAGTTGTTTGGGTGGCTCGAGTCCTTAATAATTCTCTTAGCCTTCCCCCTGCACCGCTTGTTGTAAATGTTCTGGAGGGTGGGAAGCCCCCCTCCAATTGTGCGTTCGGCTGAACGTGTCACTCTTTGTAGTCTGCTACGGTCTTGTGCAGTGCTATTCCCAAACCAGGAGGTGATGTTGCCAGTCAGGATGCTCTCTATTGTACATGAGTAGAAGTTCCTAAGGATCTTCTGACTGACTTGGAACTTCCTTAGGCGCCTGAGGAAGTAGAGGCGTTATCGTGCCTTCTTCACAACACTGTCAATGTGTGTGGTCCATGTCAAGTCCTCGGATATGTGGGCTCCGAGGTACTTGAAACTGTTCACTCTCTCAACCGGTGCCCCATCGATGCTGAGGGGGCTGTAGTCCTTGACCCCCGACCTCCTGAAGTCCACAATCATCTCTTTTGTTTTGCTGACGTTCAGGGAGAGGCAGTTCTCCTGACACCACTGTGACAGATTCTCTACCTCTTCCAGTTAGGCCCTCTCGTCGTTGGCAGAGATCAGGCCCACCACTACTGTGTCATCAGCAAATTTGATGATTGTGTTGTTGTTCCGCTGTGCCACGCAGTCATGTGTGTACAGGGAGTAGAGGAGGGGGCTCAGAACACAGCCCTGGGGGGCCCCTATGTTGAGCGTGATGGATGAGGAGGTGCAGTTGCCTGCTCTTACCACCTGGGGTCTGCCCGTCAGGAAGTCCAAGACCCACTGGCAGAGGTCATAGTTCAAGCCCAGGTGGCTATGAGTTTGGAGGGGACTATGGTATTGAATGCTGAGCTGTAGTCGATGAACAGCATTCTCACATAGTTCCCCTGCCTCTTGTCCAGGTGTGATGCTGCTGTGTGCAGCACATGGGCTATGGCGTTGTGGTATAATATAATGTCCTCATGTAAAGACATTCCCCTCCCCTCTCCCCAATCCTGTATCCCCCGCCCCCCACTTGACCTATCAAATGGGACCACTTCCCCCCCTTGTTAACTATATAATGCTCCTCCCGAGAACAAACCAGGTCTTTTACCTGGGTAATTTCAGCTGATCACCTGGGGCGAAGCCCTCAGCCATTCTCTCTTCTGTACTATACTGTTTGGTTAATAAACCTTGTTATTATCCAAACCTCGGTTGACTGAGAACATTCTTCTTCAGGATATCCACAAATATCCCACAATTTGACCTATCAAATGGGACCACCTGCCCCCCTTGTTAACTATATAATGCTCCTCCCGAGAACAAACCAGGGCCCTCATGCATCAACGTGTTCTACGCACAGATCTGTGCTTACCCTGTGCGTACGATCATTTCTAAGCAAAGAGTGGGATTCATCAATTTGAACTTGAACTTGACTTCGTGCTTACATCTACGCACAGTTCAGACCTGGCGTACCTAGCGCCCAGTGGTAGAATATATTATTACAACAAGGAAATGAGCTTCTGTGCATAATAACACTGGCACGTTCTGTACGAACCGTAGTTCATTATAGTTCATTGTAAAATAGCAACAGTAGTGTAATTATGGTCAAAACCCTATAAATAGCATTTGGAATAATAGATCTTTCTCTCAGAATGAATGCAGCATGGTTTATATAGCGTTATCGGAATATACGGGGTGTACTGACTGACTGCGCTCCGCGTAGCTTGATTGATTGATTGATTGAAAAGTTTATTAACAGAGTGCAGAATGGGTACAGTACAGTACAGCTCAGTACATACAATTGTTAAGGGGATGCAGACCAGAGAAAGACTTTCGTCTTGTTTACATCAGGGTCCCCCATTTTCAATTCATCATAAATCATAAAGCTCAACTCGTTATTATTCTGCGCAGACCGCAGAAACACGGGAACGTTTTGATTATATTTAAAAGGCTTTACGTTAAACGAAACAAGTGGAACTTCGAAGCTGTAAGCAGAATACAAGTCATATGAATATAGTGTTCTTCCCCCTTTTTACTGTATAAGAAAGAATAGAAAACGCATTGCAATGACACCAGATAGTGGACAGACTATGTATATGATGGGATTCAAGTTCGCGTTTTTGTTGCTCATAGGCATGCTGTCAGAGTATGATATCTTAATCAAACATTCTAGAACATTTGTCGTCACAGATCATGTCCTAATAGAACATAGGCTATGGCATGGATCGTGATATTGTGTGGACTGTTATTATTACTGTACACCGGTACCACCCATTGTGACTACAGCCTTGTGAGTCCCGCACACAAACATGATGGAATTCAAGTTCATGTATTGAAAGGCATGCCTACATCATACATGCAGTGAGATTCATTGTTCTTGTATATGCTCTCGTATTATATTGTTTATATAGTCTACCCAATACTGACATCAAAATAGATTGTAGTATGCCTCTAGAAATCATATGCAGCAGGTAGAAAATTGACGGGAGATCCATCGCAATTTGGAATAAAATTAAGGAGAACTTTAATCCCTGGGTATCAATCAAACAACACGGGAAAAGGCAGTCATATTCCAGCGCGGTCTTTATTAGCCGACAACGAAATAGATGCATCTAAAAATCATATAGCCAATCGAACACAACTAATAAAGGCATTCATATTACAGCACGGTTATAATGACACACAACCAACGCCAAACAGTGGTCAACGAACGGTCTTTATTAGTATTTTGAGCTGTCCAGGCAGAATTGCAGCAATGGTCTTAGGGAGCCGTTGATATCTGACATCACCGTTTACAAGTCCGCCTTTTATTATTTATCCCATAATACGCGATAGTGTCTTCTTGGTTCGACAGCAGTGAATTCTCTGTGGAGTTTCTAACGGGTCGGTCCATTATTTCACATCCCATGGGGGGTGTTTCCTCATTTTCATGACCATATATGGATAATCATGCACGAGCATTGACGGTAGAACAAAGTGGTATTCATCATGACAGGTGTGCGTAGAGCCTGCGTACGCAAGTGTGATGAATGCCGACTTCCCTGTGCGTGCGCTAGTTCTACATTCCGTGCTTACGTGTGGAAGTAGGTCAAGTTCTACGTCCACGTTGATGCATGAGGGCCCAGGTCTTTTACCTGGGTCATTTCAGCTGATCACCTGGGGCGAAGCCCTCAGCCATTCTCTCTTCTGTACTATACTGTTTGGTTAATAAACCTTGTTATTATCCAAACCTCGGTTGACTGAGAACATTCTTCTTCAGGATATCCACAAATATCCCACAATTGGCGTCTACGAACTTGTAACAGACTCTTTGCGTCCCACCGGCGTGCTGTATTGTTTCATCGATACAGAGAAAAGTGAGTATAATAGATGGTCGACCAAAAATGTATGGCAAGGAATTAAAACCTTCCCGCTTTTCTCTGTGCCAGGTGAATGTTACAGAATGTTGTCAAATATTGAGATCATGGCTGAGTAATAATAATGTGCATTAATATATCTGATCTGTATTGAAAATCGTTACCAGGGCAACGCGTGCACCTGGGTCCTTATCAGGCTGTTCTGAGAGGATGGGTTATATGTGCTATTCCCGAAAGCTTTGGCACAAAATAAGGTTGTTGGATTGCTAACCCTAGCCTAGCTGATGCAGGCTAAAATATAGGCAACAAAAGAAGAAACGTGGGCTTATTAGATGTGATATCCTTGGAAAACGCTACTCTGTTAGAACCTATTCTGTGATTATTTTGGCAAAGAGGCGGGAAGATAGGACCGAGAAGCTGATAAAGAATCATAATTAGATTTACCACAGTAACGTCATAATATTCATTGTTTCAACCTCTAACTAAGCCCACAACCTCTTCCATTCCTGAAAACGATGTATTCGGATTAAATTAACCAATTGATCATACAGATAGCGGGAAGGTGATTACGCGATGTCCTAGTAGTACATGATTACGCGATGTCCCGGGAGTACGTGAATGTACATTAAACGGGACATTAGTCGCGAAAAGTACATTAAACGGGACATTAGTCGCGGGTTGAAGAGACCGAGAGTGTGATTAAAAGGTATATATAATCTAATATAGCGCTGTTAAATTTCGAAGTTCAGGATTCGGTCGTTATGTTTTAAAAACGATGTATAGTTAAACCGAGGGTAAACAAGCCTTGTCGCAGCAGGGTGCTGGCCGACTAAACGAACAGCGATCCAATACAATCAGGTATACAAACACGTTAACTTATATATATTATTGTTTGTTTGTCTGTTTAAGTCTCGTTTGTATGTGCACAAGTATTATAGGACCCGTCGCGTTGCTTTATTGAGTCAAGAACCGGCTGCGGATAGCGCGACGAGCATTGGGAGACGAGCTACCGTTATACAGAGAATAACATTGGGGTGCAATTCACACGACAAACTAGGATAGTAATTTCCGGAACCAACAAAACCGGCCCACGGGAACGACCATTTGGGAAGTATAGTTTTATCGTTTCAGTTTGTTTACGTTTCACATATGCACAGGCGCGTTCATTCGGTAACAAAACACTGGTTTAGGTGAATTCCAGGCTATGAGAGCTCGTGGAAAAAATACTGCATGGATTGCAAAGCGTTATTTCCGAGGTGAATGGGAACGCGTGAACGTCGCTTGAACTGATGACGTCATAGAAAAGTGCGATATGAAACTATCCATGGGCGAACGTAAGGTTTAATATGCCCGAGGCCGAGGGTATATGAAATCCACGTATAGTATATGTTTTAATTGTATGTGTAAATACACGCTGCAAGGGGGTAATATAATATGGTTATCCAATAACTGAACTGAACTGTGAGGATCCAACGTGAACACAAACAGGTTTTCCCGGTGAGTATGAAAATCAGTAATATAGATGCATGACACAACTATCATCTCAGTTACAGTAACTATCTCAGATCACTTGAGTGTTTATGTTGCTTTTACACATTATAAGTCACATAAAGCTAGTTTTAAATAGGATTCTAATCAATTGGATAGATTTGATCTAAAAGCTAAAGAAAGAATAACAACCTTTCTTTAGAGATAATGAATAAATGCAGATAAGGTTTAGATGAGGCCAAATCATGCCTCTTTTCCACAGTAACTTTGATGAGTGAGATGATGAAATAGAGAAGGACTAGCAAATGTTTGTTGAGCACACAGGCAGTCAAAGATAATTCACCCAGACGAAAAGAAAAGAGTGGAAAATTAACATGTGTTTGTGTTTACAGGAAGCAAGCAGACAATCAAGAGGCAGACTGAGTTAACTCTAAATTGAATTTACAGAGCAGTGTTTAAACACTCACTCGTAGCACAAAAGACATACTACATTGAAACTCAGTGATTTGCATCTGAACACAGACATAACACAGACTGAGTGATAATCTACATTTGAACACAAAGCAGTTTGGAGCTAAAGGGAAATCAATTGTGAGACGATAGCAGACACTATTCAGGATGGGCACTTGAAAACGCAGGGCAGGAGACAGACAAAGCTATGCAACAGCATGCACTCTGACCACACCTACCCACCAAAAAACAAAAAAAGAGTGGGAAATTAACATGTTTTTGTGTTTACAGACAACCAAGAGATCGGGCTCCGGGTCAAGATGCATTGAAACTCCAGTGATTTGCATGGCAACACAAGACTCAACCGAAGATGGTGTGGAGCTAAATGATAAATGCAAATAGCCAGAGAGGACTCTGAACACACCTAGGGACTCAACTTAGTATCTCCACCATACTTAGTATAGTAGGAAGTATCGCTTTAGATGCAGATTTTCTCTTTGTTACCACTGAGACTCACCTGACAATGGATAACAGGGAACCACTTATTTAACATGAATCAGACACAAGTGATGAATTTGCAGTCATGAAAGGCACCATATTTCCCATACTAACAAAATAACATAACTTGCATGCTATCCCCTCCTTCTATTCTCTGCTTATAACCAATAACATGACTCTTCTTTTAACAAACTAATACATTTCCATGACTGCAAATATCAAACCGCCAAGAGGTACACAATGATTATCAACAACATTGATCATTTAGCTGACACTTTTATCCAAAGCTACTCACAGGTTCTGTACGACAGGACATCAGGAAGGGCACAACCCTATCAGCTGAGTAACAATGTTCATCAAAGTGTTGAGTGCTACAGTGTAGGTTAGTTTATTAGGACAAGTGCAGTAAGGTTAGTTAGGGTTAGATTTATTTGTATCAGTTGGAAGCAGGATAATCATTTACACAATGATTATCAAAATGCACAAGGTATATTAGAGGTAATTAAATTAATGCTACTTAAGAGTAGACGAGAAAATGAATGGATGTATTTCATGCAAAATTAACTGGCTGCCTAGATTTTTATGTTTTTTCCCCATGCTAAATTATGATGAGCCACACTTAGATGTGAAGAAAACCAGAGAAGTCACAACCCAAACACTGTTAAGGACAGGTTAGTACGAAGATGCATCGACTCAATGGTAAGTAAAATAAAGAAAATGCATAATGGTATTACACAATAAATTAAACTATGAATTGAATTAACCCTAAATGATTTTCCTCTGTAGCAGAAAGGCGTTGAATAATTTATGTGAAGAGTTTTCTAAGGCAGTTTTCATCATCCTCAGATCATGAATTGGTGAGAGGACAGGACGAGTGAGACGACGCGTGACCTGAACCACGAACAACAGCAGAGGACTACGAAGGACACCGTCAAGGAGCTGCGGACGCAACCAGGGCGACGACAACAACCGTGGGAGAACCACCAGCACACACAACACAGACGACCCCAAAGGAGGGGGAGCAGAGACAGAAAGGACGACATGCTGCGCCACCCCGACAGCCTACGACAAACCAAGGCCAACGCCATGTATCTCCACCATCCGTGTGAGAGAGAGCGTCCTACTGACTAGCCACTACACCGGCGGGCCCTCGCCCTCCATCAAGTGGTACCGCAATGACGAGGAGAGAACAGCGAAACCAGCACAACACATTCAAAAACGCCCTGACCACCATGTCTCTGGGCCTGATGGGGGCCAAGCGTGAGCACAGTGGCGGATGTGTGGTGGTGATGGAGAGCAGCGCAGGCTCCAGGAAAAGAGTCTGCAAGGCCACTATAGTTGACCGCCACACTGCTACCGGTGACCCTGTGACTCTTGACAAAGTACACAGGGAATGGACGGCGACCTCCTATAGGCCCCCTCTGAATGATGGAGGAGTGAATGTTCCCGACTGCATCGTCAAGAAGAGACACATCATCAGAGACCTGTGGACCAAGAGACGTCTGAACACACATTGTCCACATTGTTATGTATTTATTTAATTTTTATGTGTTACTGTTTGGCCCTGCCACACGACAGACAGAGAACACCTTGTCAACAACGACGCGACATCATTCAGATTAATACCTTCACAAGCAGGAAACTTTTCACACAATTGTATGTATCTGCAAAATGATGAACTAGGGATGTGATGAAAAGAAATCAATGATAAAGCATTAACAATGGTTAGTAATAATGAGCTAAAATGTATTGCTGAAGGAAGAAGTGGTCACATGATCACATTACATCACATTTGAATTACTTAAGTTACAAAATTGCCTGATTCTAAGTAAAGACCAACAAAACTGAGGCAATCACAGATGAAAGTGACACTCAAACTCAGGTTAAATACAACTGAATCCTAAGTAATTTCATCAAGAATCATTATAAATTGTGCATATATATATATATTTTTGAACAGTTTCCCATAATCAATCATGTTATTTTTTATTAACCACTACGTTAACGGTTGTTAAAATGTTTTTGTACACATTAGCCACTAGGTTAATGCTTATGTGTAAATCCTATTCCTAATAATTATGCACACGATTTTGTTTTTTCACCCTGTGCACTCTGACCACACAGAGACAGTGTTCACATGTATTTAATTGGTTTATTACTATGCCTGTATGCACAACCATGACATTAGCTCCCCTGAGTCATGACATGAACGACTGAAGGTATGCCAAGATATGTACACAGCTATAGCCTCTAATGATTATGTTATTTGTTGTTTGATATCAGAGTTGAGGACCAATCATTGATATAGGTATTTTGAGCGGTTAAATAAAAGGGTGATATCTATTCCCACATCTCTGATATCAAAATAACACAGACCGCAGTCCAGTCGATCATGTCATGAATCATGTATATAAATAATACTATTTTAAACTGTTATGCCAACCAACAGATCACATTGGCCAAAATTTTCATTATTTTAATTGTTTTCTATTTTATTCATTATCTGATAACCGATGGATTACATCGGTCCCATTCTTTTACCATACCTATTCACTTTTACCTGTTCCAAACAATCCTGGTATATTATACATTAATCTCACCCACATTATAATAGAGAAAAGTGAGTATTGTGGTATAATATAATGTCCTCATGTAAAGACATTCCCCTCCCCTCTCCCCAATCCTGTATCCCCCCCCCCACTTGACCTATCAAATGGGACCACCTCCCCCCCTTGTTAACTATATAATGCTCCTCCCGAGAACAAACCAGGTCTTTTACCTGGGTAATTTCAGCTGATCACCTGGGGCGAAGCCCTCAGCCATTCTCTCTTCTGTACTATACTGTTTGGTTAATAAACCTTGTTATTATCCAAACCTCGGTTGACTGAGAACATTCTTCTTCAGGATATCCACAAATATCCCACAGCGTCCTCCGTGGACCTGTTGGGGCGATATGCAAATTGCAGGGGGTCCAGGTTGATGGGGAGGGAGGAACAGATGTAGCCCTTCACTAGCTTCTCAAAGCACTTCATGGCTATGGAGGTGAGGGCTACAGGGTGGTAGTCGTTGAGGCAAGCGGGCGTAGATTTTTTGGGTACAGGGATGATGGTGGACTTCTTCAGACAGGTGGGGATGACAGCCTGTTCCAAGGACAGGTTGAAGATGTCAGTGAATACCGGGGCCAGTTGGTCGGCACAGACTTTTAGGACGCGGCCGGGGATGCCGTCCGGTCCTGCTGCCTTCCTGATATTCACTTTTTTAAAGATCCGTCTCACCTCATGCTCTGTTACCCTGAACTCTGAGTCTCCATCAGCAGACCCCCCCCCCCCCCCCATTGCCGTGGTTTGTAGGCTGGTGTTGTTATTCACAGCCTCAAACCTCGCATAGAAGGAATTTAGATCATGTGCTAAGGAGATGTCACTGTTCAGTTTGAGGGAGGTGCCTTTGTAATCTGTCATTGTTCTGAGGCCCTGCCACATGCCTCTAGAGTCAGCCTGTTCAAACTGAAGTTCAACTCACGTGAGACTTCCTCTCTAGATACTCTACCTGGCCAGGGTACTCCTGGGTCCTAGTGCCCCCCACGTTACACTATATGTCATGCACATGTATTTTATATGTTAATAAAATTGCATTTATCTATAGTCCTAATTCTGTCACTGTTTGATGTCACAAAGAAGGGTGTATCCGAAAGCTGTCTACAACATTTGTAACAGGTGATGAAAAAGTAAACAAATAATTAACTGTATTAGACATTTGTTAATGATGAATAGGCTTCACTTCAGATTAGGGCACACAATAGCATCTGCAAATGATTTATAGATGTTTTATGAAAGTCTTAACAAATCATTTGTTGAACATGAACAAATAAATGGAGGTACAGTATAGTCGTTTTTTCATATCCATTTTCAAAGCGTCTACAAATGTGTTACTACACATTAAACAACATTATTTAATGATGAACAAATCAATTACAAACAATGTTGATAATGAGTTATAAATAATGTAGAACTCATTTGTAAATGTTATACAAATATAGATAAATGATTTAATAATCATTTACGAACGTATATAAATGATTTGTTTATGATTAGTTCATTATCTACAAATACCTTATAAATGTATTATAACAGGGTGTTATTATAAAGTGCTACCAAAAAGATATATATATCTATGACCATATATGGACCCCCCTCTCACTCAGCCAATGAAGGCGCATATCATTGGTTACTGGCCTTGAAAATGAGTCACCGCTGAAAGACGCACCAATGTGTTTCCCGCTGTGAACCACCTACGCACGAATGCGTATCCCGTTGTTAAAGGTATATACACACAAATGTGTTTCCCGATGTCAATGGGCCTACTTGTCTTTGCTAAGTTTGGAAGGCAGTTTTCATGGTGTGAGTGGTACCGGAGTGGGAGAGAAGGTCGATGCTCTGACTTTTTGGAAACTCGCTCCATGCTTATTCAAAATCCCCCCGCTCGCTTACACACAGGGCTAATGGTGGTGGTGGTCTTGGTTTTCCAATGCAACCCCAGGAACACCACAGTTGTTATTTTTGGACCCCCCCCCCCCCCCCTCATTTCTGCCCCTGTAGTCCTTTGCATTGTAATTTGTAGGGGTTTAAATCCATACAGACTTACTAGGGGATAATTAAGTCTCTCCCTCGCACAGATTATACAGAACATGGAACGATTCCAAACTCCCTGGATCCAATTAAAAGAGTGTCGATGTTTGTGCTTGTGTGCATGTGTGTACCTGTGTAGTGCATATAAGACATATATCACAATTCTCGTAAACTTCTGAATCTGTCTGGTATGCATGTGTGTATGTGTGACGGATCATATTGGTCTGCATTGTGTTGATGTTAAATGTTAATGTCCCGAGGGGGAGTCGAACAGGGGAGCTCCCACGCCGTGGGCGACGACACAGGCCGCTGCACTAAGAAGTGGATCCACTCCTAACTACCGTACCTATGCGTCTGTTAACCCTGTTATGAGGAAGTGAGTTTAACTTACCAGCCCGTAATGCCACAGTCACTTGTCAACACCCCTGTTTCTGTGACTGTGGATAGACTCACGGGCTTCCCCGTTACATATGTATGCGTGTATGTGTGCCTGTGCATATGTGTGTGTGCCTGTGTATATAAGAGAAAACACTATACTTGTAAATACTTCAGAATATTATGTCTGGCATGATAATTTATGTGTGGCCATGCCTGTCTGTATCTGAAACGGTCATGATGAATGTAAATGTGATATAGGATCAACTCTGCATATAGTGCAGACCTGCCTGCAGGCAGAATGCCAGTCAACTGCGTTGCTTGGATGGCCTGTGGCCAGCTTGAACCGTATACCCACAGATAATGTCAAGTCTCCCAACCCCTCACACAGCTTTGGACATATCTATTGTCCAGTTTAGTTTAGTTTAGTTTATTCGGATCCCCATTAGCCATTGCCACAGGCATAGGCTACTATTACTGGGGTCCACACAAATCAATACAATACAATAAAATCAATACAATACAATTAATACAATACAATAAAACAATACAATACACCTCAATAACACAAAAATATTATATAATAAAATATCTAAGTTCACCAATCACACATACCCATCTACTCAATCATGTTTCAAGGCATATATGTTCACTTAAAGCACAACAATACATCTCAATACAATATACAAATATATTAAAAATCTAAGTTCAACAATCACACATACCCATCTTCTCAATCACCCACTATGTTTACTGTCATGGACTAGCTATCCATGATGGCAGGCTCCGTCGCTTAATTAAGTGCACAAAAGCCACCCCTCATTGCTACGAAAAGTCTAAAGAGAAAAACACCCCTAGAGTCTGCGAGAGCGGGGGCGGAAGATGACTCATCGGCTGACCACCCGGTAACAGACCCTGGAACGACGACGAACCAGATAATCGGCACATCAATTGAAGGACAGGAGCACAGAGTATGTAGCTGTGGCTGGTCCAAGGTAACATCCATCAGAGGCCTACGAATACATCAAGGCCGGATGAAGTGCTTGAAGAAAGTGAGGCCGGGATCTCGCATTGACCATTATCTTCTGAGAGAAAGGTCAAGTCAGGCGAGTGAAGCTCAGCGGCAGGATTTAACCCACAGTCCACCGAGCATCAGTACCCCGGCTGAAAGTAATTCAAGCACATCAGAGAACTTGGAACCAAGTCACTTGCAACCTTCTTTGGAGCTGAAAGAAGAGCATCGAGTGGTAAAAGCAGAGGGGGGCACACCTGGGACGCCAGGTGTTGCCGTTGAGCCCTTCGGAGGTGTCGTGGGCCTGTCAACGAAACACCAATGAAGGAGGGTGCCCACCTGAAGACCCCAGTGAAGCTTTTACCACTACCCCATTCAAAAAAAGTGCTGATTATCTAAGGGATTGTAATATCTAGTCCTATAAGCTCAACTTAATTGACAGTACCACTCTTTCTTATATGATTTTTAAGGTGTTTTTTTAAATGTCTGTTTGTCTTCAACCCTAGTTAATGCAGGTGGTAAGGAATTCCATGCAGTCATGGCTCTATACATCACAGTTCTTTTCATTGCATTTGTTCTTGGCATCTTTACAGTACATATTTCCATTTACACATGCCTGGTGGAGCAGGGACGTGCACAGGACTTTAGAGGGGTAGGTGCTCAAAGGCCGATTTTTAAGAGCCCTTTTCGGGCGGGGGGCCCCCTTTTTATGCTTTTTGGGGGGTTTTGGTGATCAAATATTGAATATTGAACTAATCAGTGCAGGAGCTCACTTATCCTTGAAAGACACTTTTATCACTGACTTAAAAGGCCCATACATCTCCATAAATGTTCAGGGGGGAGGGAATAAGTGCTTACCCTACAGACCCCAAGAAGTGCTGTATATTCTGTATTGTTTAATATAAATGCATTTTTTATTCCAATCCCGATTTGTATTTGAGATTCCCAAATCCCATCGGACTTGACTTCTTTGTGTCCCTCAATGAGTGTAATACCAGCATTCAACAGCGGTTTCTATCATGATCATCATCACCACCCACGCTATGCATAAAATATATAGGTCCGCGGAGAGGCATGCTGAGGAGGCCGTGCAAACTGCAATGGAATATGGGGCATCTCTCTCTTTACCTAATATTTTTATTCTATCCTGACATTTTTCAGTTGGAAGGGCATTTTTCTTCTTCTAAATTACATGCTATATTATGTTATTTGATACTATCTTGTCTAGCACAGTCTCTGGAGCGTAACAGTAAGAAGCATTTTGTATGAAAGTATTCTGTACTTCTGTATGACAACTATTAAAGAACTTGAGTCTATATGGCGTAACAGTAAAAAAAAAAAAAATTACATTTTTTTTCAAAAAGGGCACTTTTTTGATGAGGCTCAAAAAGGCAGGTGCTCAGGCACCCCTTGGCCTCTATGTGTGCACGTGCCTAACTGTGTCTGTTGATTGTGAATTACGTATCTCATCATATAGACAAGCAGGTTTTTTGTTCTTATATATATTTCTAAAAAACATTATGATATTTACATTTAGTCTTTGTTCTACCATTAACCATGCCAGTTTTTCATGCATGCTTACTATGCAGGAAGGCAGAGATGCACGCTAGTGCAGGCCCTCACTATTATGGAGGAAACACAGACGGTAATAACCTCATACATACTGTAGGTGTGTCTCTTCTCACTTTATCTAGAAATTAGAAAAGCATGGCCTGATTTGCCATAAAACTTGCTGTGCACATTCACAAGCCCAAGTATTCTTCTTTTGGTGACCCCATGACCTTTCCACTAGTGTCACCATCAGGTCAAACTTTCCATTGTCAAATGAGGGTATCTCCTGACTCATCAGTGATACAGTCACAAAGTTTTCTGATTATTCATCACCCCAAGAGGAAGAAATCTATTGATTTTGATGACATTTCCTAGTGTCACACAGGCTAAGCTTTTCATTTATTTGAACAACTGGCCTTTGCTTTATGTAAAAAAAAAATCTGAAAAGTGTTATTCCCTCCATTACTGCTCGTGCCCATGTGGCTGCCATCTTGTGCTGCAGAGTTGTTGCGGCTGTGGTGGCTGAGGCTGGAGGAAGGTCCTGCTCAAGATTTCCCTTGCTGTGTGGTTTGCTGTTGAGTTCTAGCTTCTTCAGTTGGAGAACATGGGAAGTGAGGCACTTCCTGTCTTTCCCCAATTTGCCGGTTTCTCTGTCATCACACCAGTCATCCCCGATCAACAAGTCAAAGGAGATGGCTCCAAAGAGCAGGTCCTTCTCTGCCTCAGATTCAAGCCTATGGGAGGCTAAGACTTTGTAAATGGTAAATGGTGCATTTATGTAGAACTTTAATCTAAAGCACCTTACAATTTATCCCTCACATTCACCCATTCAGTCACACAATCACACACCAATGGCGGAGACAACCATGCAAGGTGCCAACCTGCTCATAGAGAGCAGTTGGGGGTTAAGTGTCTTGCTCAAGGCAGGAGGAGGAGCTGGAATCGAAATTGGGAACTTTCCGATTACCAGACGACCGCTGTACCTCCTGATCCACTGTCGCTGAAGAGGTTGCATTGAAGGGTGGCGGCTTTAGCTCTTCCCCGACCAAGGGAGACTGCATCTTAGTTAGAGAGACACACACTGCCTGCATCTTAGTTAGAGAGACACACACTGCCTGCATCTTAGTTAGAGAGACACACACTGCTTCTGCCTCTGGAAACAAAGAGGGGTAGAAGGAAACACAATACAATCAGCCTGCCTTCATTCACATCTAAACAGCCAATTATGTCGTCTTACCGTTTTACCTCCCATCTTCCCTTCCACTTTTTAAGCAGCATCTTGATAACTGTTCAATGCGCTGCTGCCATCTCTAAATCTAGGGAGTAACTTACTGATTAAAGTTGAAGGGGGTGTCAGCTCAACTTAAGTTTTGACAACCCAGGGTTGACACCACCCTCCGGGTGTGTCGCTGGTCCAGATCCACGACCATGGGTTGCCACACACACCTAGGTTCACCCTCGGACCTGCCGGACGCTCCCTGCTCCTCCTGGGTGTCCACGGGACTGGGCAACTCAGCCGAGTTGTCTGTGGAATAGGCAATTTAATTACGTTTTATTTATTTGCTAGAAAGGTTTGAAACCATACGGTTAAATATTGTTTCAAGTACAAATCAAAATATGCTTTGTCACGTTCCCTAATAAAATCATTGACAACGAAATGCCCATCTTCTTTACTGATGTGACAATTCCTGTATGAAAGGTGCTATACAAATGAAGTGTATATTATATTATATTATTACCTTCCATCTGTTGGCTGGATGGCCCAGCCGCTTCTTCATTCTATTGGCCATTATCCAATCCGTGTGGACTTTAAAGGGGAGGCCTATTACCATATATGGTTAATTGGGTGGCGGTTCTGTATGCAAATACTTATAATTGTGCACAAGTGAGGAGCGTAAGAACAAGTGGTATTTATCAACGCAGAGTATGAAAATTGCGTCGGTACGAGCTGTGCACGCACGTTTGATAAATCCAGATTTTTCTGTGCATAGAGAAATTCTAAATTCTGTGCGTAGGAATGAAAAAACACGTTCTACACATTATTGATAAATGAGGGCCCAGGATTTTGGAAACGTATGTTATGTCAGTCTTTTCATATGGCGCACAGGCATGGACGCTGAATGAAGAGGCAAAGAGGATTGTTGAATATAGAGGGTGTATGTATGGTTGTAACTGACTGTAATTGCTCTCTACTGCCCTCATGACTGCATGTATATCTGTGTCCACTGGAGGGCGCTGTAGGCGGAGCGTCTACTGTCTACACCAGGTTGGGACTATATAAACCTTGGTTCCCTCCTACTGCTCCTTCTTCTCACTTCTGCCCCTCCCGGAGAGGAGATCATATCTGTGCTGCTGTATTATGAGACTACATGATAAATAAATCGCTGCCAGCAGAGCAAGGCCAAAGATAGAATACCATGCCTCTTGTATACATTATTGTCGCCCCATTGCCAAATCTGTTAACAAGGATGATAGACTCTTTTGAAATGCGGACGCTGAGGAAGATGCTGAAGATAACATGGAAAGATAAGATCAAGAATGAGGAGGTTCTGAGAAGAGCGGGTATGCAGGGAGGACAGCTGCTGGAGAGGGTGAAAAAGAGAAATATGGAGTTGTGCGGGCATGTTCTGAGAGGATCCAGCGGGGAGATGTTCAAGAAAGTGATGATGGGGAAGGTGGATGGAAAGAGAGGAAGTGGAAGACCAAGAAGAGGCTGGGTAGACGACATCTGTGATTGTAGCGGAGTGAGAGGCGGAGTCACGGAGTTGGAGAGAAGAAGTGGGGACAGAATGGGTTGGAGAGTGATAGGCAACCTTCGGAACGAAGAAGCCACCTGATGATGATGATGATGATGATGATGATGATGATGATGATGATGATGATGATGATGATATAAAGATAAAAGAAAGTAAGATCAAATAAAATGTTAATAAACATGGGATAACTAAATAATGTTGACTACAATTCTACCTCCAATGCAGCATATACTCTGAAAGAACCAAGCTCTGATAACGATGAACAGCACATTGCTACACCCACTTGCACCTGCAATAACAATCACTTCACCAAAGCAATACTATTCCAAATCCCAACATAATTTCAGTAACATGAAAAATAAAGCACTTCGTCCTTGTGGAGCAAACCAGCCCAAGCAACATTAGTATCCTGCTGCTGCACATAATTAATTATAAGGTATAAGCAAAGATTCTCTACCTGTTGTTGGCCACACCAGCTCAACACACGCAGGCAGGCAGGCAGGCACGCACACGCACACACACACACACACACACACACACACACACACACACACACACACACACACACACACAGCTGTTCTTGTCTCTCAAATGCAATCCAAGTTAGCAAAGTAAAACTGACATTACATTAAATAAGTCAACTCACCATGCTCACACCAGGGCTCCACAGAGGTTAAGGTAAGGTCTCCACAGAGGTTAAGGTTATGGTGTAGTATAATTTGCTTGTGTTAAATTATACTGTTCTTAAATAAGTAGGGTTAACTTCCATTTTGGAACTCAAGATGAGGTTTAAGGTACAATTCCCAGGTGGCGGAACTCACAAGAAACACATGGTTCATTTGAATACAGTACTAAGTCACAGCTGAGATCGCTAGACAAACCACAGGAGATTACCTAGTCTTGTGACCATACGAGCTACTATGTTGAAAACAGCTTCAAAGAAATCTACACAAAGGAAATCATTGACCATGTCAAATGTGAAGCTTCCTATCAGGATTTGACGTTAATGTATTCTGTGGCTCTTAAAGTATATATCTTTTAAGAATAACTTATTCTGTAACTAGACAATGCTCAGAATTTGGACATTAGAAATGTAGCTTTTCATATTCTATTTGAACAAGACTAAAGTACAATTATTACTGAAGTGAGGAGATTATATGCATAGAATAGAAACAAATTTGAATGTCTTGATTACTTTTGACACCTAAGCAAGCCTCAAAGGTAATGAGACAATGGACAACCTGGGAGTGAAGAGTATGTTCCCAGGAGAATTTGGTTCTACTAGTATCTGTGAGTAATATGATGTCAAATCATGAGTTTAAGAACAAATGTGGTCCTTGATGGTGTTAATCTATCCAATGCGATGAACTGAGGTTATGAAAAAGAAAAGTATTTTAAGAATAAACAGGGAAAAAACCATATGTCTTCTAATTACAACAAAAGAGTAAAACTGCGGCTACGAGTAAAACTGCGCAGTGGGCAAGGCGCTCGCAACGAATGCTGGAGACTGGGCTCGAACAGAATGCCTCCTGTTCGAGCCCCGCTCTCCACATTGCTTTCAGTTTAGCTGGTCGTCCACAGTAATACACATTGGCCGTATTACGGGGAGGGAAACTGAAGGGTGGGGATCGGGCGTTGTCGACAGCGACTCCTACAGGTCGGTTGGTGCGTCTGCGCAGTAGAATCAAGAAGCGACGGGGGCGGGGCCCCTCCAAAGCCCAGACCCCCGACGCTGAAAGATCGAGCCCACCCCCGACGGCTTTTACCTCGAGTATCGGAGGGGACTCGTGCTATGTATGACTTAGTCCACATTGCAGCCGGCTTGTCGGAGGCAAGAAACAACGTTCGAAGACAGGGGAGGGTTGAATTGGACGATATGAAAATTGGGATGGGAGAAAAATTGAAAAATGGGAGAAAAAGTGGATAAAAAAAACAAAAGAGTAAAACTGAAGTAAATACTGTTATAATTTAAAAGATATTATTAGAATATATAGTCTGTAATGAAAACAATGTGCAATTGTATTTTTACAAAGTATAAGGTTAATAGATATTCATGATAACGTTGAATGAAAGTGAAATGGTTTGTTTTAAAGTATTATAAGGAAACCCCAATCTAATCAGGATATTAGAAATGTAATTTTCCAAAGTTAAAGTAACTTGGAATCAATCATGTGAAATGTAAAGTTATGTTTTATTCTGATCCTAATAAGGAATGTTTTATATTGAAATGTGTGTTCTTGAAAGAGGAAGCTGGAAATTCATATATTATGTGTTATAACTGTAATAGTAACAATGTTTTAGTCTTAAAATGAGTTGTAAAGAATTACTGTCTGAAAGCTTGGCAGTTAGGTAAGCCACGCCTACTTTTTCAAAGTCAAAACGAAACTGTTGTGGATTGGAGGAAAACCTGAGATGATGTCACTGGCTGTGATGCCATCACCCTGGAATCTGGCCTGCTATAAATACAGGGCCACCAAGACACTAGGGAGAAGATCATTGAGAATGCGGAAGAAGATTGAACAAGCCTCATATCCGAATACTGCATATCCACGCCGCTATACACAGAATGAGATCACGGACGACGGTGTTGACAATACCATTGAACATTCTTGTTAAAGTAGTTTGGAGATCCAATGCAAACCTTGGGTTATTGTAACCATCCAGTGTTTTTGAGCAACAGCTGTAAGGTTCGCCTTTCCCTTGACCTTTAATTCCCTGTCTCCTCACCTCACTAGCCCCCACCCTCGCGTTCGTTTGCTCTCGTTTGCTCTTCAGCAGCCACACCCTTGGACTACCTGTCATTATGTGTTTGATTGGTCTGGTGCCGAACACACACTTCTAGTTCTAGTATCAATTACCTTCACGCACCTGATGTGTATTCTAATTAGTTCCCCTGTGGGCTTTAAGTACCTCGCTCTTCCCCTCTGTCCTTGTCGGGTCGTTCCGTATCATATCTCTATCACCAAGCTCCTTCGGGAGGTTCTCTGTCTGTAGGCTCCTACGGGAGTTTCTGTTTCTGTCTGTATGCTGTTTTATCTCCGGCGTGAGACGAGGTGCAAGCTTTGGCCACCTGTCGCCGTTTGCCTGGAGGGAGACATTGTACTACGCTCTCTAATCCTCTACGGGAGGTATTCCAGTGTTCCACTTCAGACCTCCGCGCAGCAGACGCGCACCACTCAGACCTCCGCGCAGCAGACGCGCTCTTCACTCCAGACGCGCATCCAGACCTCCGCGCAGCAGACGCGCTCTTCACTCCAGACGCGCATCCAGACGCGCATCCAGACCTCCGAGCCAGACGCGCTCTTCACTCCAGACGCGCATCCAGACGCGCATCCAGACCTCCGAGCCAGACGCGCTCTTCACTCCAGACGCGCATCCAGACGCGCATCCAGACTCCGCGCCAGATGCGCTCTCCGTACCGGCGCGTACTCCAAACAGACGCGCACCACTCAGACCTCCGCGCCAGATGCGCCCTCCGTACCGGCGCGTACTCCAAGCAGACGCGCACCACTCAGACCTCCGCGCCAGATGCGCTCTCCTCCAGACGTCTAGCCTGCGCCCTCCTACTCCTGCCTGTAAGCAGCTCCAGCCCTCGCCCTGTCCAAGGCTTTGACTCTGTTTTCTCTCTGTCCCTGTCCAGTCCTCCCAGTCCTCCTAGTCATCCCTGCCTAGTCCTCCTTGTCCCCAGCCCGCCTCCGCGGGCCTCTGTCCCTGTTTCCCCACTCTAGTCCTCCTAGTCCTCCCTGTCCAGTCCTTCTAGTCCTCCTAGTCCTCCCTGTCCAGTCCTTCTAGTCCTCCTAGTCCTCCCTGTCCAGTCCTTCTAGTCCTCCTAGTCCTCCCTGTCCAGTCCTTCTAGTCCTCCTAGTCCTCCCTGTCCAGTCCTTCTAGTCCTCCTAGTCCTCCCTGTCCCCAGCCCGCCTCCGCGGGCCTCTGTCCCTGTTTCCCCTCTCTAGTCCTCCTAGTCCTCCCTGTCCAGTCCTTCTAGTCCTCCTAGTCCTCCCTGTCCAGTCCTTCTAGTCCTCCTAGTCCTCCCTGTCCCCAGCCCGCCTCCGCGGGCCTCTGTCCCTGTTTCCCCTCTCTAGTCATCCTAGTCCTCCCTGTCCAGTCCTTCTAGTCCTCCTAGTCCTCCCTGTCCAGTCCTCCTAGTCCTCCCTGTTTCCTGCCCTTGTCCCTTGCCCTGGCCCTGTTCCCTTAGCCTTCCCCTTAGCCAGCTCGCCTCTTAAAGGCACTGTGCCTATTTTCCCATTTCTTGTTTTCCAGTATTTTGTGTTCTCCCTTAAAGGGACAGTGCCGTTTTCTGTTGTATACAATAAATGCCCAGTTCTTGGCTTACTCTCATACCTGTCTTGTGTTGTGCGATTGGGGTCGGTTACAAACCATAACAACAGCAAGAGTTTTTTATGAAGCAGCCATCGTCTTGCTTCTGTTAATAAACCTGCCACAAATCAGGAGCGCATGTTTGGACATCCATTTTTACAGTTGGGTTGATACCAACGCAGGTACATAGAACATTGTATTTTTATCAGATACTACAATGGTAAGGTCTCCACAGAGGTTAAGGTTAAGGTAAAGTCTCCACAGAGGTTAAGGTAAGGTCTCCACAGAGGTTAAGGTAAAGGTAAGGTCTCCACAGAGGTTAAGGTTATGCTTAAGGTAAGGTCTACTCTCCACAGAGGTTAGGGTTATGATGAACCTCTTAAACATTGGACGGCCTGACGATGCAAACCCGTTGCAGCATTTTACCCTCGTCTGCCGGCTCTGGGCTGCGTTTTGGCCGATCAACCAATACATTGTTGGAAAGTTGAATTTGCCGCCTTTCGATCCGTCACCACACTCTCAACCTATTGCATGCTTCCAGTCTCGGGTTACAAGACCAAACATCCCATGAGCGTCATTTGACAAGTGACCACGTCCGGTTTGGCCAGGTCCTGAATGGACCAGTCACCTCTGATGGCGAAAATGATTGACCACCTTTGTAGCCAATGAAATTATGGAGCCAGGCGAGGGCTGATTATTGCAACGAGAAAGACAAAGAAGAAGGCAGGGAAGTTCTTTGTTTTGACTAGCACCTCGGAATCAATGGCAGCGGACGGCCATTTTGGATAATCATGGCGAATTAACGCTGGTACACACTAGTGATGTTAAGATTCACCGATTTGCATCGGTGCACCGGCATAAACTTTCACGATGCGAGTGCACCGGTGGAATAAGTCCGCATCAGCTAGAATTCAGGGTGAACTCGCGATGCATCTGTTGTTAGCGTCTTTGCATCGGTCAAAACCGATTCATTCATGTAATTTCCTCTCATCCACTTCTGTCAGCAGTGCACTGCACACAGCAGATACTATATTTGCTTCGCTACTACAGAAGGCGAGAGCCGCGTCACAGTTATCAACAAACAGTGGAAGTCGAGGAGGAGACATGAATTGAATTGATCAACTGGCTAACGTTAGTAGCCGCTGGCTAACGTTAGCCAGTTAGCGGTTCCGCTAACGCTAAACTACAGTATCTAACTAACTAACGTGACTCTGCAACACCAGTTCCATTAGTGAGGAAATGGGGGGGGGGGTATATTGACGACGCTTGACAACAGGTTCAAAGATAACTTCACATTTATTGGCAATTCGTTTCTTTATGTCGCTTCCTCCAGGTTCAAACTGTGTTGTTGACAAAATGCCATCATGGTGTGGTTAGCTACGGAGGATCAGAACGCTCAAACTCAAAGCGCTCTCTCTCTCTCTCGCTCTCTCTCTCTCTGTCTCTCTCTCTCTCTCTCTCTCTCTCTCTCTCTCTCTCTCTCTCTACGTTCAATGATTTAAAATGGCCAAACGTTACAATATAAATACTAACTGGATAGTTGATGATAAACATTTAATTTCATTATCTGAAATATTATAAAATCATTAAGTCTGCTATAAGCCATTATCCCTTTGTGTGTGATTATTATTGTCTCACAGTAGTGTGTATATATACATTGTGTGTGTGTGTGTAGTGTGTGTGTGTGTGTGTGTGTGTGTGTGTGTGTGTGTGTGTGTGTGTGTGTGTGTGTGTGTGTGTGTGTGTGTGTGTGTGTGTGTTTTTAGCTAAAGTGGATAGAAAACACAGTACTGTGCAAAAGTCTTAGGCACCCAAGAGTTTTTATATAAATTGTCTTACAGTAGATTATTTTATTTTTAATAATAATATAAGCTGCATATAAGGAATACAACCAAATCCTCTGTCATACCATAAAATTGTATCATTATTTTGCATCGTGTTGAATCGCATCGTATCGCCCCGAATCGCACTATGTTGAATCAAATCGTATCGAATCGTATCGTATCTCAACAGGGGTGAATCGTATCGTATCGTATCGCATCGGCCGGTGCTTCAAATGTATCGTTAATGTATCGTATCGTTGGCACCGTATCGAGATGCGCATCGCATCGGCCTCAGTGATGGAGATGCACATAGTACACACATTACAAAAACCTTTGTAAAACATCAACTTTGGACCTGTACTAGATAAGACTTCGGGCTATGAAACCGTTATGTTTTCCAGCTCCTACCTCTCAGCTGGAACTCAAAAACATTCATCTGGCAACAAGTAAACATAAATGTGAGTAAACAAAACGTTTACTTCAGTGTGTTCAAACCTCTGTAACTCTACTTCATTGGCACTCAGAATGTTTCCTTTCAAAAGGGACCAGACTCATGCATGTGCTATAAGTATAAAGTATAATAAATCAAATTACATTGGGTATGCAATCGTCAGGCGTGTTATGCAAAAGTACCCCCATTTTTGCCCGATGCTTAAGTAGTTAAAGTAAGAGTTAAGTATAACACATTTTAGATGACGACTTCCAGTGCAGACTAACCAGAGTGACGATGATCTCTCTCTCTCTCTCTCCCTTTCTCTATCTCCCTCTCTCTCCCACCGTGTCACATGACTGACCGTATTATACGGTAATTACTCACCGTAATTCTCAGACCAAATGGGCAGTTATAACTATTTGACTAACTAATGAACTGTGAAATGGATAGTGATGATAACTAAACAATGATTATTTTGTATTAATATGATAAGCTTACATTTCATATCACAGCCCATGTATTCCTGTAACCCCCCCCCCCCCCCCCCCCCCCAAAAAAACAAAAAAAAACATTGCGTGATGACGATAAGGATCACATGACCACGGTATTGCAGTGATTGTCGCATATGAGGGGGAGAAAGAGAGTGTGAGAGATATGGTGAAACAGAGAGAGAGAGAGAGAGAGAGAGAGAGAGAGAGAGAGAGAGAGAGAGAGAGAGAGAGAGAGAGAGAGAGAGTTGTTTAAGGGCTGGAGTGTTATGAGGACAGTCTACTTAGTGGAGAGGAAAATAGGATGTATCACTGAACAAACACACAGTCAACAACACCTGAAAACACACACACACCTGAAAACACACATACACACACACACACCTGTGCAAATAAGCAGCTGTGGAAACGCAGATTATTTTTTTTATAATTACAAGCACTACTGGTCTTTTGTCTCTTTTTATTTATTTGTATTTTTAACATGGTGATATTAATGATTATTATTTCTCCTGATGATCTACATTTACCTTTTTTTCCTTTTTTCTTTTCACATTGACCTTGAGTTTGTGAAGTCCCCTTTTTTTAATTGTATTGAAATGTGCTTAACACTTTAATCGCCGAAAACGCTGGAACTCGTCTTTCCCCGCCATGCTCATTCTGCCGAAGACGCCGTAACTCGTCTTTGATATCAATATTTCAAAAATCTGTGATCGAAATCATATTTCTCCTCCGGGGACCTGAGATATACTGCTGAGTTCCACTCAACTCTCTAACGGTTCAAGAGCGACATCTGGTGGCCGATCGACAGATCGCCCAAACAGCAAACCGGAAACAGGAAACTGGTGCTCATCCAAATTCGGTCCGACCACTCGCTATAGCTCCCGGGACTCCATCTTGACATACTGGATAATCGATCGCTCACCCTAACTCAATAAACAACATGATTTGGACGTATATACTATTATACAACCTGGAAATGGATCCGGTATTTCTCCATCCCATAATAGAACAATTTCTGTTCCACGCTCATCCCCCAACGGCACGAGGAAGCCACGGTGAGTTTCAATGTTATTTTCTAACGTGTTCCATATAAACTGCTCTGATGATCATATGACCCACACTAGATGAATGATATAACTTTGCCCACGGAATTATAAACGACCCCCCGCCCATCCGGTCAGCGTGAATATTAAAGGCAACCAACTTGTGTTCAGCTTTTCGTTCAGCGTTTCTCTGATTGGCCACACGGCCAATCAATCAATCCACTAGCACAGTGGTTCCCAAAGTCGGGGTCGCGACCCAAAGGTGGGCCGCGAGCAGCCACGGGTGGGCCGCGAGATGATTAAAAAAAAAAAAAAAAAAATGTGTCAGGTCACTGAACTTAGAAGCAGGCCAGGACAGTGTTTCTAGTTGTATTCTAAAATTCTATTCTATTGTATTCTAAAATGTGACTATATGGTTTTATATTAACTTAATAAATAAACAAAAACTAAAAATCTACTTATTTCAACGAACATTTCAAACTAAATAACAGATTATGCACATAAAACGCTGAAAACAACCGAAGCAACAATAGTATTTTAATGAGGCTACATTTACATTTACATTTAGTCATTTAGCTGACGCTTTTATCCAAAGCGACTTACAAGTTCTGTACGACAAGCAGGCTATTATTATTATCATTATTATTTTGCAACAAGTTAGCCCTCTCATAAATAGCACATATAAATGAATAACTAACTTGAACTAACTTAATAGGATTGAAGTGATATTTGGCTTAAAAAATCGGTCGGTTAAAAAAAAGAAAAAAAAAAGCCAGACGATGTGCATTGGGCCGCGGCTCTCTGACGCCTTATTTTCTGGGCCCTGGCCTGAAAAGTTTGGGAACCCCTGCACTAGCACACGCCCTTCGCGGCAAGAGAGACTCGAGAGACGCGGCGAGACGCGGCAGACGCGCATGCGCATGAGGCTCCCCCAGGTACTCTTGAGAGGAGCGCCCTTGTTGGTTAATGCCACTGGTGTTCTGTTGTGTGACTGTACTAAACTCTTCCACCATGCCCACATGACCGACATTTGACATACAGTACACCTCCTATCTATGTTGGGATTATGTTTGGTCATGACAAAACAATAAAAATCGCTACTGTTAGTGCCACCACCCACTTCAATGACAGAGCTCTCATATTTGCGAATGCATAAACTATATCTTAAATTATGGCGATGTGTCTAATATGGCTGTCGCGAAGTCATTGATAAGCGACAGCCATATTAGACACATAGCCATAATTTAAGATATAGTTTATGCATTCGCAAAATATGAGCATAACTGTATGGGCTTTGTTTATACACGAGTGAATCTGGTAGTACAACGGTGCTGCTGCTGCTGGAGCTGAAGTGATGTACAGTGACGCGAAAAACATAATAATGTTACGCTTTCTAGTTCAGCGCATTTCATAACTGTATGGGCTTTGTTTATACACTAGTGAATCTGGTAGTACAACGGTGCTGCTGCTGCTGCTGCTGGAGCTGAAGTGATGTACAGTGACGCGAAACATAATAATGTTACGCTTTCTAGTTCAGCGCATTTCATAACTGTATGGGCTTTGTTTATACACTAGTGAATCTGGTAGTACAACGGTGCTGCTGCTGCTGCTGCTGGAGCTGAAGTGATGTACAGTGACGCGAGACATAATAATGTTACGCTTTCTAGTTCAGCGCATTTCATAACTGTATGGGCTTTGTTTATACACTAGTGAATCTGGTAGTACAACGGTGCTGCTGCTGCTGCTGCTGGAGCTGAAGTGATGTACAGTGACGCGAAACATAATAATGTTACGCTTTCTAGTTCAGCGCATTTCATAACTGTATGGGCTTTGTTTATACACTAGTGAATCTGGTAGTACAACGGTGCTGCTGCTGCTGGAGCTGAAGTGATGTACAGTGACGCGAAACATAATAATGTTACGCTTTCTAGTTCAGCGCATTTCATAACTGTATGGGCTTTGTTTATACACTAGTGAATCTGGTAGTACAACGGTGCTGCTGCTGCTGCTGCTGGAGCTGAAGTGATGTACAGTGACGCGAAACATAATAATGTTACGCTTTCTAGTTCAGCGCATTTCATAACTGTATGGGCTTTGTTTATACACTAGTGAATCTGGTAGTACAACGGTGCTGCTGCTGCTGCTGCTGGAGCTGAAGTGATGTACAGTGACGCGAAACATAATAACGTTACGCTTTCTAGTTCAGCGCATTTCATAACTGTATGGGCTTTGTTTATACACGAGTGAATCTGGTAGTACAACGGTGCTGCTGCTGCTGGAGCTGAAGTGATGTACAGTGACGCGAAAAACATAATAATGTTACGCTTTCTAGTTCAGCGCATTTCATAACTGTATGGGCTTTGTTTATACACTAGTGAATCTGGTAGTACAACGGTGCTGCTGCTGCTGCTGCTGGAGCTGAAGTGATGTACAGTGACGCGAAACATAATAATGTTACGCTTTCTAGTTCAGCGCATTTCATAACTGTATGGGCTTTGTTTATACACTAGTGAATCTGGTAGTACAACGGTGCTGCTGCTGCTGCTGCTGGAGCTGAAGTGATGTACAGTGACGCGAGACATAATAATGTTACGCTTTCTAGTTCAGCGCATTTCATAACTGTATGGGCTTTGTTTATACACTAGTGAATCTGGTAGTACAACGGTGCTGCTGCTGCTGCTGCTGCTGGAGCTGAAGTGATGTACAGTGACGCGAAAGTACAGTGCGGCAGACGCGCATGCGCATGAGGCTCCCCCAGGTACTCTTGAGAGGAGCGCCCTTGTTGGTTAATGCCACTGGTGTTCTGTTGTGTGACTGTACTAAACTCTTCCACCATGCCCACATGACCGACATTTGACATACAGTACACCTCCTATCTATGTTGGGATTATGTTTGGTCATGACAAAACAATAAAAATCGCTACTGTTAGTGCCACCACCCACTTCAATGACAGAGCTCTCATATTTGCGAATGCATAAACTATATCTTAAATTATGGCGATGTGTCTAATATGGCTGTCGCGAAGTCATTGATAAGCGACAGCCATATTAGACACATAGCCATAATTTAAGATATAGTTTATGCATTCGCAAAATATGAGCATAACTGTATGGGCTTTGTTTATACACGAGTGCATCTGGTAGTACAACGGTGCTGCTGCTGCTGGAGCTGAAGTGATGTACAGTGACGCGAAAAACATAATAATGTTACGCTTTCTAGTTCAGCGCATTTCATAACTGTATGGGCTTTGTTTATACACGAGTGAATCTGGTGTACAGTGACGCGAAACATAATAACGTTACGCTTTCTAGTTCAGCGCATTTCATAGCGCTCCACTGCTACCGCAGCTGAACACAAGTTGGTTGACACAAGTTGGTTGCCCGCGCTGCCGCTCGCTTGCGCTCCTTGGATTTCATTTGGGATGTGGGACGACTGCGCTTGCCTGCGCGTGGGGGCGCGGCCAATCAGAGAAAAGCCGAACACAAGTTGGTTGCCTTTAATATTCACGCATCCGGTCAACATCAGATGATACGTAGTAACTTCTAGAAGTACCTCCAGTTGAAATTTTTTATCTGGCACCGATCGCTATCAAACTGTATTTGATCATCAATATAATGCATTTGGGGCTATAAATCAAGTTCTGGAGAAATCTGCAGAAAACGATAAAAACATACTTATACTTATATATATATACTTATACCATATTTTAGTATGAATATGTGAATGAAAAAGTATAACGTTGCTACACCCTGAACAATAGATATAGGACATTGAATGGGCCATAATAATGTCAATTTAGCAATACAATTTAAAAAGTTATAGCCCTGCAAAGAAGGGGAACTTCTCCATAGACAAATAGAGATGGCGAGGGATGGTAAATTATGAATTTAACCATGGCGATCAAAGTGTTAACCTCTTAAGCGATATTTTCTGAAAATTTGCCTAAAAGTACATACCCAAGTAAATATAATATTGCTCCACTTCTACAAGGTCCATTTGCATGTTCTTTGTGTCTGTTACTATGCTTGAGTAAATTGTAATGAACCAAAGAAGAATATAAAATATTATAAATTTTTTCTTTTTTTGTATTATCTTTTTTTTCCCATCCCAATGTTAGTCGTTATGCCAATTCCCAATCCCCTTCCTGGTCGTTGCACACTTACCCCCCTCCTACCGTCGGTCTGGGAGGGCGGAGACTATCACATGCTTCCTCCGACACATGTGTAGCCAGCCCACCGCTTCTTTTCACCTGGCAGTGTGGACTCTCACTGGGGGAGTGTAACGTGTGGAAGGGTCACACTACCTCCCCCAGATCCTTCCCTTACTGTGCAGGCACCCCAACCGAACTGTAGGAGTCGCTGTTTACAACGACCAGGACCTTTTTTACCCACCCGCTTTCCCACCCGCTGACACTGCCAATTGTGTCAGTATGGACGACCGACCAAGCCGGAGGCACCGTGGCAGCTGGATTCGATCCCACTGTCTCTGCGGTGGTAGACAGACGCTTAGTCCGCTGTGCTACCCGGCCTATTATTAATATTTTGACGGCGAATAACACCATGCTAACATTGACCAGCCACTGGGTTCATTCAGCACCGTCTTGAGATCAAGTGTACAAAAAATCTAAGCTAATTAATTTAAATGAATAAAGGGCAGATGATTTACAGGGGGTTTTGTATATACATTACTGCCTTTTGCCATCCGGTCACATGCAATTTTAAATATGAATATAGAATATCAGGCCTATATATTACCTTATTATGGCCATGTCATACATCTATGGCAGAGTTAAATCTGGATTTAGTACCACGAGGCGCCTGTTACAGGGCAGCAAAGACTGTGAAAGAAATCTACTGTAAGTACAGTTAAGTTACTTTTGTATAATGTCGATAGCTCCGCCATTTTTCACCAGATTGCGAAGGTTTTTTTCTAGACGTTCACAGAAAGGTAAAGCAACCATATACATTGTATTTTATGGCAATAACGTTCAGGTTTGTTCGACCCGTGAGATATAATCATGGAAAAAATTATTCACGTCAGCTTTGACAGTGGCTGGTGTTAGCTGGCTAGTGTAGTTTTATGAAATTTTGACGTCCATCAAAAGCCCTAGGTCTCCTCTTTCTTATGACTACAATGATTTCATCCGGTTTCTGATTCAATGCGCGGATATTTTATTTTATTATTAAAATGTATTTATTTTTTAATATAGATTTTATAAGCTCATATTTCGCTAATAACACTTAAAATCATTGGTAAACAAACATAGTGCTGAAAATATACACTTTGAATGCTGTTTTGATAGGGTTAGGGTCTTTACTCTTGGCTACATTTGAAAAAGAAACGCAACATTAATTAATATGGACTGTATTGATCTATTTATGATGTGAAATAAATCTCAACCCGGTACCGGGCCGGTCAGGCTTAATTATTTATTTTGTTACCTTTATTTACCAGGGGCTCATTTAAATTTTTTACACACATTAACGCCTGGGAGCTGCCAAATACAACCACACACGCTTTTGAGGAGGGGACTTGAATCACTTCCCCCCCAAGAACACATTTTCCTATGGATCCAACATTTGTCTTCATGGATCCAACCGGCAAACATCCATGGATCCAAACAAGCCCACTTCTTTAACCTTTAGGCAACACCCTACATACTTACTTACTTACTTACTTACTTACTTACTTACTTACTTACTTACTTACTTACTTACTTACTTACTTACTCTTACTTACTTACTTACTTACTTACTTACTTACTTACTTACTTACTTACTTACTTACTTACTTACTTACTTACTTACTGTATTTACTTTCTAACCTAAAATAAGGGTTCTCTGTTGGTTCACTAGGTATGCTTTCCTCTGCCACAGTGGAGTGTGGATATGGCATTCGCCACATTTCCCTCTCAGAGTGCTCTCCCATCCATCCAGCCATCCAGCCAGCCATTAGAGGGTGAAACGTGGCTTTTCGTCGGTCTAAATCATCTCCCAGAGCAGCTGGTGCTTGGGGGCTCCACTCCTGCCTGATCATATTACACACAATGTTAGTGGTACAGCTCTGGAGCTTGGGAGGGTATAGGGGGGAGGAGAAGGCTCCGGCCCCCACAGACGGGACTCCGACCTGCAGCTGAGGATTAGCTCGGAGTGGGGGGTGAGGGTTGGGGAGAGGAGAGGAGACGCTTGGGCATGGGGGAGTCGTCACGCGGGAAGCAGGCTTATCAGAGAGCTGGGACTCTAGTGTCCCCACCATCACCAGCAGAACATGAATGAATATGAGGCGGTGTTCATGAATATTCTATTCAGTTTTATCTCTCTATTTCCCCCCTTTCTCAGCACTCTTCAGACTCACTTACTCAGTCTTAACTAATCCTCCTCCTCTCTCTCTCTATCTTTCCATATCTCTCTCTCTCTCTCTCTCTCTCTCTCTCTCTCTCTCTCTCTCTCTCTCTCTCTCTCTCTCAGTATCTGGGGACAGTGTGTCCTCCTGGAGGGGAAGCTCGTGTTCCCAGCTCATGTTTGATGTGAAGCTACCATGTCCTGAGCTCCATCTGGACTCCCATGAACAGCTTCAAAAGACAAGATCTTCCATCAGTGTTAATTTTGTTGACTAAATTGATGACGAAAGACTAAATAGTTTATCAAATATCGTTGACCACAACTGAGGACACAAAAATGTAATTTACAAAAACCAGGACGAAATTTCTCTTCATGTATGTTGATATTGTTGACTAAAACAAGACGAGACAAAATAATTATAACTTTTCTTAATGCCCTCGTCCCGAGTTGAGCGGTGTGACGGGGAGCTATGTTATTAGCATTAGCTATTTGAAAAGCTAGTTTTACCTTAACGTTACCTTGGCTAAAGTTGGGGCTATTCATAATCCAGCTGCAGACCTGCAAGCAAAGTACAGCAAGTTGGCAAAGGAGTATTCCAAGGTAAATCACTTTTTCACCAGTAACATTACATTGTTTGTATTTCCATCTAGCTTGCGTTAGCTAGTGGCTAAGCTAGCTCACGCTAATGTGGCTAACTGATCGACCTCTCCCACACAATTAATGACATGTTGCGGACAGCCATACCGGTGACAATGTTTAGCTTTTAGTGCCAAATGATAAGAGTCTGAGGCGGAGTCTCAAAAGAGAATGTTGAATATTTATTTTGCATTTAAAATCACAACAGAGCCTCTACTACTACAGTAGCTAACCTAAACGGAGCCTTCTGGATATAGGAAGTGTGCAACAACGTGTAACGTCCATGCGGAACCAATGTGCCAACAACCTTTCCATGGGTGAAGCATATTGTCATTTAATGATACCAATACTAATCTATACAATCACCTGTTGTTGAATAAATACCATTACTTTCTAGTTATTACTAAAAAACAGTAAAGCAGTAGCTGTAAAAAAGAAAAGAAAAACAAGTTTTATAATTTATATAATATAATTTTTTTTTGTTATGTATGCACTGGTATCGGATCAGTATAACCACCCAGACCTAGACCACCTCTAACTCTAACCCCTAACCAGACCTAGACCACCTCTAACTTTAACCCCTAAGTTAGGGTTGTGACTTAGAGGTGGTCTAGGTCCGGATAGGGGTTAAGAGTTGGTCTAGCCCTTTACATCCATCTATCTAAATAATAATAATAAATTATAATGAATGCTTAACTACCCCTAAGTTACCCTAACCAGACCTAGACCACCTCTAACCACTAACCAGACTTCTTCCATGTGGCACTTTAACACTGACCTTAGAATGTGATTTTATATAATGTTTTTAGGCAAGCAGATTGCAATCAGTGTGTACTACTGTCCTTTGGGAAGAGTATCCGTGCATGTGCACACCTTAGCCTTAGACCTGGATGCTTCCCGTGGGGGTCAGGTGACACTACTACTAGTACTACTGTGTGTTCTGTTTACTTAGTTTACAGTATCCTGTTATAGAATAAACCGCTGCCAGACACAGCAGAGAGAGAGAGGACAGACATGACAGAGAGGACAGACACAGCAGAGAGAGGACAGACATGGCAGAGAGAAAGGAAAGACAGCAAACAGAAGACAGACAGAGTTCAGCGTCGTCTCTCTGGTCAGAAACAACGTCACCACATCCGTAATGCTCTCTTTGATGCATACATTGGACCATGTCTACACCAACATATACTGTAGGAGCAACAATACATTGGACCATGTCTACACCAACATATACTGTAGGAGCAACAATACATTGGACCATGTCTACACCAACATATACTGTAGGAGCAACAATACATTGGACCATGTCTACACCAACATATATACTTCCTGTGTATCACTTGTGCCGCAGACTCAGATTCGCCTAGGTTAAAAAATAAATACGCAATTTAAATCAGAAAATGTTCCATGTAGACTATTTCTGACTTCTGACAAGTTTTTTTCCATTAACTAAAAATAGACAAAAATGTCATCCGTTTTCGTCGACTAAATCTAGACTAAAACAAAAAAGACAAAATTGAGACAAAAACAGACTAAGACTAAAATGCTCAGACATTTAGTTGACTAAAACTGACTAAACGAAAAATAAATGAAGATGACAAAATATGATGAAAACGAAAAAGGAGCACTTGACACATGACTAAGACTAAAACTAAAATGAAAATAGCTCCCAAAATTAACACTGATCCAGTGTCACCAGGCACAGATAAGGCAATAGCGGAACCTTCACGCACGCACGCACGCACGCACGCACGCACGATATGTTCGCTGACAATTTTGGCATTGGTCTAGATAAGAGATAACCACAAAGATGAAAAACAATTATTGTATATTTTCCCCGTTTCCTATTGCTTTAAGCTATTACCCTCCTTCACGACCTCTCGTCTCCCTCTCCCGTCATCTTTGTTGGGAGATGTATAGATAACGTATATTGCATCTATGCAAAACAGTGAGAACAGAAAATGAACTTAATGTACAGTAAATTGATTGTCTAAACAAGAGAACTGTTCTCCCAAGCATTTGCTATCTCTGAAATGCAGAGGTGGGTCGTCAGGGTCAGCAAAGCCTTCTCTGCTGTCTAGATAGTCAGAATCAGATAATTATATTTCTTATAATTTAATATAGCCTATATATAGCCTCATTAATGTATTTTACAAAGTTTGTTCACATCAGTCCACTAACATAATTGCATTGCTCTCTCCCTCAGTTGCGCTGCTACCAATGCAGCTCATATACATTTGAGCTGATTGATTGATTGATTGAAAATTGTATTAACAGATTGCAGAATGGGTACAATACAGTACAGCTCAATACACACAATTGTTAAGGGGATGCAGACCAGAGAAAGACTTTCGTCTTGTTTACATCAGGGTCCCCCATTTTCAATTCATCATAACATATATGACATACATGACATACAGATTGTTATGGTTTGTAATGCGACCCCAATTGCATGACACAGACAGGTAATCAGAGTTAGCCAAAACAAGGGCATGATTTATTATATACAAAAAAGCGGTACTCAGCCTTTAAGAGGGAAAAAACTCCAAAGTCCATGAACACAAAAAACGCGGCACTGTGCCTTTAAGGGGCGCACAGGCAGGAATCCTCTAGCACACAGGCAAAGAAGTACACGGGAAATCTTCCAGAAACACGGGCAAAAATACACAGGACTCTTCATTGAACACGGGCATCCTCCCGACCAGAATGCTGCCGACGGGCAGCGCAGCAACCAGGGGGTCCAAGGGGAATGGGGTGAGAACACGGGCATCCTCCCGTGGAGTAATAGAGAGCGATGGCGAGCCTCACCCCAGGAACGGGTCCATGTAGAGGGAGTTGGGAAGTAGCCGGCAGGACATCTGGAGTGGGAACACTGGGATCCTCCCGTGGAGTAATAGAGAGCGAAGACGGTGTCCCACTCCAGGAGACGGCGACAGGTGGTGATGTACAGGGGTGGCACGACGTCTCACGCCGGAGACGCGGCAGTAGATGGTAGTAACAAGAACGACCCGAACAGGAGTGGAGGGGAGTCTGCAATACTAGTACTCTCCCGAGCTGATTGCAAACTCCTCTCAGGTGCGTGAAGCAGAAAAACGGCACGCCCACTCGTTGGGCTGCATGCAGAATTCCTCCAGCCCTCACAGTACCCCCCCCCTCCACGGGAGCCACCCGGCGACCAGCCAGGCCCGCAGGGGCGGAAACGCAGGGGGGGGGGGGAATTCCAGAGAGGCACCAGGGAAACTGACCTTGCTAGCTGAAGGGGCAGTCCTAGCAGTGGGGAACAGGGTAGCTACACACAAGGTGGAGGCCATGCTAGCTGGGGAAGCTACACACAAAGTGGGCTAGCAGAGGGAACAGGGTTAGCTGCCAGGGCATAGCTAGCTACAGGGCCTATGCTAGCTGTAAGGCTACATCAACATAGAGGCTGTGCAAGCTGCTGGAGCTAAGCTAGCAGACTGCTGGACTAGCTGAGGAAGCCGGTTAGCTGCAGGGGCTTAGCTAGCTACAGGGCCTATGCTAGCTGTAAGGCTACATCAACATAGAGGCTGTGCTAGCTGGTTAGCTGCAGGGGCTAAGCTAGCAGACGGCTGGACTAGCAGAGGAGAACAAGCTAGCTGAAAAGACAGTCCTAGCTGAGGGGAGGCTACACATGGGGTTAGCTTGCAGGGGCTGTCTCACATACACTGTCTGTGCCAGCTGGGGTCGTCGACTGGTCGGGTTGTACTGTTATGGTTTGTAATGCGACCCCAATTGCACGACACAGACAGGTAATCAGAGTTAGCCAAAACAAGGGCATGATTTATTATATACAAAAAAGCGGCACTCAGCCTTTAAGGGGGAATAAACACCAAAGTCCATGAACACAAAAAACGCGGTACTGTGCCTTTAAGGGGCGCACAGGCAGGAATCCTCTAGCACAGTGGTTCCCAAACTGTGGTGCGCGCACCCTTTGTGGTGCGCCAGCGCCCTCTAGGTGGTGCGTGACATGAAAAGGTTAATGGTGGTAAATAAAAAATTAATAAAAATAAAAATCTTTTATTATTATAATTTTTTTTACACAATAAAATTTCATAAAAATCTTATTCAAACCTTTAGTATTATGGATATTAAACATGCTGGCAGAGTACATGCATCCATTTTGTCGTGAACATTTTAATTAAATAAATAAATTCCCTATCCATAGTCGCCGTGGGAAGAGATAAAATAAAAAATAAAATCTGTACACGGAGACCAGCAACAATTTTTTCTAACAGAAACCCATTGGGGGGTGCGTCAGCTAGGTCGGGAGGTGACAGGGGGTGCACGGCCAAAAAAGTTTGGGAACCGCTGCTCTAGCACACAGGCAAAGAGGTACACAGGAAATCTTCCAGAAACACGGGCAAAAATACACCGGACTCTTCATTGAACACGGGCATCCTCCCGACCAGAATGCTGCCGACGGGCAGTGCAGCAACCACGGGGTCCAAGGGGAATGGGGTGAGAACACAGGCATCCTCCCGTGGAGTAATAGAGAGCGATGGCGAGCCTCACCCCAGGAACGGGTCCATGTAGAGCAGGGGTGGCCAACCAGTCAGAGACTAAGAGCCACAAAAATTACTGTGGTACCACAAAGAGCCACACCATATACCAGCGTTTCTCAACCTTTTTTTTCAGTCACGGCACCCTTCATGTGTTTACTGTTTATAGGTCTCACCCTCTGGCCTCTGAAGTTGCTAATGTCTTTTTTATTTGGGCCTCACAGGGTTAAAAGTACCCTGTGAGACCCACGGTTGCAAAATTACAAAATCACGTTTAGCCATTTAAAAAAAGAATGTTTATTTAAAAAATTTTAAAGGGGAACTATTTTACTATTTCTTTCACTATTTGGGCACTTTTACACAATTCCTGTGGGTCTATGGAACACCTAGGTTTTTTTCAAAAAAATAATGCATTGTTTTGTATTTCTAATCAAGTACTCAAAAACCGCATTTTTCTACCTCAAGATCTTAAGCCGTTTTGAGGCTGGGCTCCAACCACTGTGTGGCCTGGTGCCAACTGCCACATCAACTGCCACATTATTATGCAGCTGAGAAATCTCTGACATCACAGATATGCACATTTTCAGATGACTCAGTTCAGTGAGGGTGAATATTGTGAGAGGAGAATTGGAAGAATGCGCCAATATGAGAATTAGAGACATAGATCCTATTAATATAAGTCCACATAGCTAAGAAACAATGGTAAACACTGAAAAAGGCCATTTATAATATAGTTCCCCTTTAAGCACATGTATAGTCAATTGGTCCTGTTGTTCAGCCTCACAAAGCTATTTGATAGTAAATGTGTTTATATGTCCCACCCTCTGGCCTCTGAAGTTGCTAATGTCTTTTTAATTTGGGCCTCACAGGGTTAACCTCTTAAGCCCGAGATATACAGTAAAAGTGTATATTTTCAGCATTACGTTTGTTTACCAATTATTTTAACTGTTATTAGTGAAATATAAGATTATAGAAATCTCAGTGCATCTAACATTGTTCTGGTAAGTGTAGTGAAGAAATTAGCTTCGTACAAATTTGGGGCGTATACCGCTACCAACGCTATTTTCCTGTTCTTGTGTACAATCTTACTGTAGCTATAGTTATCCGACCATCTGCATCAGACCATACTCCCTTCAATTCAATATTCAACTTCCGTTTTACGACTATGGCAACTCCACGGGTTCTCGTTCCAAAGGAAGAGTGACTAATGTTATGGTACATGTTGTCCGCTAACGTAGCTATGTCTTCCCCTAAAATGTGCGTTTCGCTTAGCAGAGCCACGTCAACCTGTTTGTTTTTCATCAGTGTGAGCACGCTTTTGCGTTTGTGTTGATTATTTATTCCCCCAGTATTCCAGATCATTATATTCAAACTAGCCATAATCTATACATGTTGTTGTGTAGTTGTTTGTAATGCTTCTGGAGTGCGAATCTACAATGGATATACATCCAACTATTGAGGTCCCGTTGAGAGCCGAGCTTAAAAACATACATATATACAAATAATAATCCCCTAAATCCCCCTCCCTCAGAGCGTTGTACAGGACTGTGTTCCAAGTCAAGTCAAGTCAAGAGTTTTATTTGTCACGGCATACAAGTATACAATGAAATGCGGGTGGTCTTGCCCGCAACGATGTGCAATACAGTAGTACAACATATAATAGAATTTAATAGACAACATTGTGCAATAAACAGGTAACATAGTGGGACATCACGGTATTTGTACATAGTTATTTACAGAGCATGAAGGACATGCTAGGTCCCTTGGTAGTGCAATACACTGTTACTATTCTATTTTTAAAGTGACCTTTCCTTTGTGGCCATAAGTGTGGGCGTGTGCAGCATGAGTGAGTGCTTTCTCATGTTAAAGTGGCTGCTAGTGTGCAAGCGTGCACAGCGTGTGTGTCGTGTGTGTGCTAATGTGTGCTTGTGTGTGTAGGGTTCAGTCAGTGTTCTGTGACCCTCAGTGTTCATTGTTCAAGGCTCTGATGGCCTGGGGGAAGAAGCTGAGCCGAAGCCTCTCTGTCCTAGTAGCTGGTGTTCGCAGGCGTCTGCCTGACCTCAGCAGCTGGAACAGGCTGTTATTGGGGTGGTGAGGGTCTATCATGGCGCGACCCGAGTCAGTCGCCGTGGGTTTTGCTCAGCAACGAATGTGCAAATTTTTTGTTATTATGTTTGTTTTTACTACTTTTTTTATCGAAGCATCACTGGCGGGGACGTCATACGACCGCCAGTCACTTATTGACCTAAACCAGTGGCGGACGGTGGGTACTTTGCCACTAGGGGCGCTATACCAAACATTTAGCAAACATGTACAGTACAGTACCACGCAACAGACTCATGGCAAGACGTGAGCGATTCGACTCACGCTCACGGCAATGAATCGGCTCTTATGAACGAGTCGCTCAGCTGTTACTACAACAACACACAACCAGTCAAATAAAGTATAGTCTAGACTCTAATTCACAACTTGAAACACAATATATAAATAGAAAAGTTAGAAACAAAACTTGCCCGTCTCCAAACACAGGCAGATCTCTCCCTCTCTCCTTCTCTCTCTCACACACAGCGCGACGTGGAATCGATTCGTTACACAATCAGACCTATTATATACCAAGAATAACTTCAGTATGAGTACAGGGCTGTACACATATTTTGCATATTGTTAAACGAGCCAAGGCTAGCTATTAAACTATCGATATGAATCGAAAATCTGGGACCCTGATGTAAACAAGACAAACGTCTTTCTCTGGTCTGCATCCCCTTAACAATTGTGTGTATTGAGCCGTACTGTATTGTACCCATTCTGCAATCTGTTAATAAAGTTCTCATTCATTCATTCATTCAAACATAGACGATATTGAACAAGCCATAATCCACGTATTTTCAATCCGAGAGAGCTGCAGTAGTTAAATCAATGAGCCATCGACATAGTCAGTGTGGTAACGTTATTATTGCATCCAAGATTGATACACGGCTGGCTAGGCAGTTGGTAGTCATAGTCTTGTGTTATAAAATAAATAAACAATCAGCAATGTCTCGCTTCATGAATGGCCAGCAGTAGCCTAACAGTACTGCTCCTAAAAAAAACTATTTACAAACGTTAACGTTAACCACAGAGAGAGAGAGAGAGAGAGAGAGAGAGAGAGAGAGAGAGAGACTCACTGTTTAGTTGAAACGTCCAGGGCAGGAGAGCTTGATAAACGTGTATAATCCATTGATGATGTATTCCAGACCACTGTCCACTGTAGTCTGTCTCCAGACTGCATCCGCCATATAGCTTGTTAGCCAAGTGTTAGCTCGTTAGCACAACACAAGTACATTCCTTTGTCCATTTCCGCTCGAACAGACTGCAAACTACCTGGCGTTCTATCGCCATGCTCTAAGACAAACTCTAACCTTAACCAACTTTGAAAGAGTGCCTAAGCTTAACAGTCTAAAGAACTTGCAGTCACGGCACGCTCGTCTAAGACAAACAGCTGCCTGCATCCTTCTCACAACAACACAACTATCTCCACCGACCAACCTAGGAATAACCTAGAATTGGAACATTAGAAATTGGATTCGGCCAATCAGAGATCGTCTCTGTGAAATTCTGCTACGGAAAAAAATACTGGCGTCGGCCAATCAGAGAGCGTCTCCGCGAAATGCGGCTACAGATATTCTTGACGCTACTGGCTAGACCGCTTCAAATCGCGCCCGGATTCCAACATAATAGTCATATTTCAACGCACAACGCGTTATGCACTGATTGGCTGTGACGGATACAGCGATCAAACTGTGACGCGCACTCAGAGCGCTATCGCGTATAGCCCGGGCCGAGAAATACGAAAAAATAAAAAAAATAAAAAAAACGTGATGTCACTTCCTGCTCTGGAAAACGAGTGTTTTTTAATTGCGATAATAACGTTATATTGTGCATTGGAAATACAAACATACTTAAAATGAGTAAATATTATTCATTTTAAACATGTTTATATTATGTATAGGGCTATAAAACAAAAAACTAAAAACTTATTTTTCTTGTTCTCTCATATAACCAGAGTAGTTCCTGAGGGGGGGCGGCGCCCGAGCGCCCCTAGTGGCGAGCCGCCACTGACCTAAACTCCGGACTCAAAGAGGAGTTTAGAGACACTTTATCATGCCAAGAATGGCCAACGGAGATCAGACGAGACAAAGACAACGCGGGAGACAAAGACGGCCGCAAGACAAAGAAACACAGGGGGAAGAGGAGCGGGATCAGATTAAGATTAAGAAGATCTGCTTACCGTCCGGCTATTCCATCTATCTTCCTGGCGAATGCTCGTTCGCTAGAGAGTAAGATGGATGATTTACGAGCGCAGGTCCGATTCCAGCGAGAGATGAAGGAATGCAATATCCTGTGTTTCACGGAGACCTGGCTGAAAACAGTGACTCCCGATCACAGCATCTCTCCCTCCAACTCCTTCACCATCTTCAGAGCGGACCGTACAGAAGCCTCCGGGAAGAGCATCGGCGGGGGTCTATGCCTTATGACCAACAACGGCTGGATTAGCCCCGGGGAGGTGAAGATACTCTCCTGTTCATGCTCTCCCGACATGGAACACCTCACGATCCAATGTCGCCCGTTCCATCTTCCGTGCGAATTCACTGCAGTGATCATGACTGCAGTGTACATTCCCCCCCAGGCGAACGTCGGCAGGGCACTAGGGGAACTACACGAACATCTGAACACACACCAGATCAAGCATCCAGACGCAGCCATGATTGTAGCCGGGGATTTCAATCAGGCGAATCTGAAGAAAGTCATGCCGTCTTTCTTCCAGCACATCGTCTGCTCCACAAGGGGAGGAAATACACTCGACCACTGTTACACCCCGTTCAGAGCCGGATACAAGGCTGTACCGGCTCCACCATTAGCGGGAGCAACGAACACGTCGGATCATGCCGCCATCTTGCTGGTCCCAGCATATAAACAGAGATCACGTGACGCCGTCGTGTCACGTGAGGTAAAAAAATGGGACGACCAATCAGAGGCCACGCTTCAGGACGCACTAGACGTCGCCGACTGGGGAATGTTCAGGAGGAGTAACAGTGACGTCAGCGATTTCACAGACGCTGTGGTGTCATTCATAACAACACTGGCTGATAGTATCGTCCCCACAAAGAAGGCGAGGGTGTTCCCAAACCAGAAACCATGGGTGGACAGTACTATCAGAGCAGCCCTGAACTCTCGCACCACTGCTTATAACCGGGGCAGAGAGTCAGGAAACATGGAAGAGTACAAGACAACAGTCTACACTCTGCGCAAGGCTGTCAAACTTGCTAAGAGGACGTATGCCGACAAGATGGAGGCACAAATGGCACAGAATGACACAAGAGGCTTATGGCAGGGACTGAGGCCTATAACTGACTACAAAGTCAGCGCCCCCTCAATGGGGAGCGACGACGCCTCCCTTGCGGACCAGCTCAACACCTTCTACGCACGGTTTGGTGCAAACAGTGGCACTGCTAGCCCAACGGCTAGTGACGTCACTGGTGCGCCGGCTGTTGTGGAGGGGGGGGGGGCATCCGCGGGGGGGCGGGGACGCTCTCTCAGTGACGGTACACAGTGTGAGAAAAGCATTTATGCAGGTGAACACCAGGAAGGCTGCTGGCCCAGATGGTATAACAGGACGCATACTTAAGTCCTGTGCCAACCAGCTTGCCCCGGTGTTCACCGCCATATTTAATCAATCCCTGGCGGAGTCAGTGGTCCCTGCCTGCTTCAAGATGTCTACCATCATCCCTGTACTGAAAAACCCTCCCCAACATGTCCATAGACTACTGTGTCTATGTGTGTTGACCATGTCAGATCCTCTGAGATGTGGACCCCCAGGTACTTAAAGCTGCTCACCCTGTCCACGGTAGCCCCGTTTATCATCAGTGGTGTGTGTGTCTCTTGCTGTCCTCTCCTATAATCCACGATCAGCTCCTTGGTTTTACCAATGTTCAGGAGCAGGCTGTTGTCCTGGCACCAGTGTTCCAGTACCTCAACCTCCTCCCGGTAGGCTTTCTCGTCGTTGTCCGAGATCAGCCCCACCACCACCGTGTCGTCTGCGAACTTCACTATGGAGTTGGAGCTGAACTTGGCCACACAATCGTGTGTGTAGAGTGAGTACAGCAGGGGGCTTAGAACACAGCCCTGGGGGGACCCGATGCTCAGGGTGATGGTGTTGGAGGTCTGACCATAGACACATCCTACGCGTATGACTCCCTCCCTTAAGCCACGGGTTGCCCAAAATGAGCCTTTTAACCCTAATCTTCCTATGCTAATTGCCATAGGATCTAAAACTTTCATTCTAATTTAATAGAATGTCACTCTTGATCTTGCGCCTTCCCATTAATGTAATAAAAATTTTGTGAAAAATGAAAAATATACCTCCATTGATATATTTATTTGAACCTTCTACTAACTTGTATATGTTGGAACCTTCAGAAAAAAAGGAGGAAAAGAAAAGAGAGGAAAAAAAACTAAAAGAAATAAGAAATAATCAACGGTGAAAGAAAGTAGGCACAGAGGTGACTGTCCTAATAACGTCTGTGAGAGGGAACGGGATGGCAAATGCTGGGTCACGCTGGCTGTGACTCTCAACAGTTTGTAAAGAATATGTTTAGGTATTTGGTCACATCCAGTTTGTCTGTGATGACTGTGTTTTCTGTCTTTATGTTTATGTTTGTAAATCTGGTTTTAAGCTTTTTGCTGCAGCCTAGTTGGTTGTTGAGTAATTTCCAAAGTTCGCAGGGTTTGTTTTTGTTTTCCTTGGGTTTGTCATTGATGATTTTTTTTTTAAGCTTTCATCAGATTTTCCACCTGTGCTGTCTCTGGGTAAAATAAATCTACCCTGAGGCCTTCAGGGTTTCGAGTGAATCCCATCTCAACAAAACTTGATGGGGAGATGTTATTGATTGTCACATTCTATAAACAATCGGATTTCTGGGGCGGCTAGGTGGTGTAGTGGGCAAGGCGCTCGCCATCAATGCTGGAGACGCTGGGTTCGAATCCAGCTCTCGGCGTTGCTATCAGCTTGGCTGGTCGTTCATACTAACACAATTGGCAGTGTTAGGGGTGGGAAAGCTGATGGGTGGGTCCTGGGCGTTGTGGACAGCGACCCCTACAGTTCGGTCAGGGCGCCTGCACAGCAAGGGTAGGATCTGGAGGGAGGTAGTGTGACCTTCCACACGTTACACTCTCCCGGTGGCTTAATCATTAAAGGTAACCAACTTGCGTCTAGCCACGGCCCCTGCGGCGACGCGGCAGCCGCTCCGCTCTGTCGCGGAGGTCTGCCACGGCGTTATGCAGCCGTAATTCCCCCTCTTTTAACATCGACGGTTAGCTCAACTGGTTTGCCGCCTTGCTGTGGATCCTGCGGTGTGTTGGTGACAAGTTCGAATCCCTTAAATTTTTTTATTTAAATTTTTTTTACGTGCATTCTTTCGCCGGTTAAGTTTGGGCATTGTATCGGAGTTGGTTAAGGTTAGGGTTAAGTTTAGGCATTGTTTCGGAGTTGGTTAAGGTTAGAAGGGTTAAGTTTAGGCATTGTTTCGGAGTTGGTTAAGGTTAGAGTTTGTCTTAGAGCATGGCAATATTCTTTCGGAGTTGGTTAAGGTTATGGTTAAGTTTAGGCATTGTTTCGGAGTTGGTTAAGGTTAGGGTTAAGTTTAGGCATTGTTTCGGAGTTGGTTAAGGTTAGGGTTAAGTTTAGGCATTGTTTCGGAGTTGGTTAAGGTTAGAGTTTGTCACAGAGCATGGCAATAGAATGCAGCCTATTTCCGCACTGCCGCTCTCTCGTGCTGCCGCGGTCACATGGCCAATCAGAGAAACGCTGAACACAAGTCGGTTACCTAAAATATTGACGCCTCCCGGTGAGAATCTGCGCTGCCAGGCTGGCTGCCGGCTGGCTGCACATGCGTCGGAGGAAAGCATGTGACAGTCTCCAGCCTCCCGGACCAACAGTAGGGGGGAGTGCGCAACAACCAGGAAGGGGGTTGGGAATTGGCATGGGAGAAAAATTTGAAAAAGGAGGGGGGAAAAAAATATCAGATTTCTAGTTTGACATGTTGGGCGTATCCCTCGAGCCTTCTAGCTGGCCTAGCATCATAAGCAGCATTTTGCTTGAGTGGCGGGAAATTCGAGGGCCAGCTACTGAAGCAAAGTCTGTAAAGTAGCAGATAACATTTTTATTTAGATTTGTATATAGTCCTGATTTTTCTTTTTATGCACAATGGCTGAAGGGGGAGAATAAATGGATTTGGCGGTGGATTTACTGGCAATGCCTTTTGTATTTGTATTTATTGGTTTAAAATACAGAGACAGTGCATATTAACACATCCTGCGCCATTCACGTCGTACGACGGGTTTCAAGTTCATGCGAATTCTGCCAATAACGGCGTACGACGTGTTTCAAGTTCATATTTCATATTTTCGTCATGGTATTCATATTTCACTCACGGAGCCTTGTCATATGCTGCGGGAGCCATCACAACTCTGCAACGCTTCAATACTGCCACCTGGTGGCTGATCGGCGAGTTGCAACCGGAAGTGGATCTCTTGTGATACCGGTGCGTCTCCCTATTCTGTCCGGCCACTCGTTTATCGTCCCTGGACTCAAGACACATACCGTGGATATGAATCTTTGCCATAACTCAATACTCCACATGATTTGGGCGTATATTAGTATTATACAAACCGGAACTGGATTGCATCGATCCACATCACATAACTGGGATCTGTTTGCTCCACTCTCATCGCTCAACGCTACGAGGAAGCTGCCGTGCGTTTCAGCGTTTTTCTTTATCATTTTCTATACAAACTGCTCTGATCTATATATCACCCATACTACATAAATCATTTAACGTCGGTCACAGAATTATAAACGCCCCCCCCCCCCCCCCCCCCCCACTCCGTTCACCCGCGGATGATCAGTCATAACGCTTAGGACCATGTACAGTTGAAATTTTTAATATAACGTTGATCGGTATCAAACGGCATTTGATCATCTTTTTTTTCTTTCACAACTTTGGTTATTGAAGTTTTTTCGTTGCAATATGAGATGAGCACAAGGTCAAATTGTACACATATATGCAGGGACGCCTGTGAGAAATGCGAGGCCCTGTGCGAGATTTAAACGTGTCTGTCAAAGATGATGTCGTAGTCAGAGTGCCAGGGCCTGCTATTCTCACGGCTAATGTCAATGGTCGTAGCACAAGCTAACAGCTAACTCTAGGCTAACTGATAGCATCAAGCTAACGTTCCCAGCCGAGCGAAAACGAGCAGCTAACGTCGTAGCTAAACAGCTAACTGGCTAACAGTTAGCTCAACCCGGCTATCGCTAACCACTAGCTAACGCAGAAGCAAGCTATGCGGCTACCACTGAAAAACTGTACAACGTGAGAAAAGCAATACAGGCCAACACTTCAGACAGCCGCTGTGTTTTCCTCTTCTCATCCGAAGAGGGAAGGGAAAAAGAAGGCAATACACGTCCCACTACAGAGTGGTGTTTACCATAGCGGTGCCGGCAACAAGTCCCTCACGGACTATAGCCGACTTGAGCATGGAGATATTCTCATAATGAAACACCAAGCTCACCTCCCTCGCACCAGGTGCTGACACCAGGCCACACACCGTTAGCTACTACAACAGCTAGCCGGCCCGTTTGGCTCCCGAGAGAGAGAGAGAGATATATCCACGGCGGGAATAGAATAGAGTGCATTAAAAACTCACCAAACGTCCAAGAGGATGGAGACAACCGCGTGGAGTTGACGAAGTTCATCTGCCGAATGACCATCCTCTTCATCTTGGCATAACAATGCTGCACGCGCTCTCTCTAGGTTAGCTAACGCTGAACCACACGTTAGCACTCAATATTATAACGTAGCTAAAGCTAACTAGCTGTCCCTGCCTTTAGCCGGGATGGCTAGCCTGACTGAACTGTCTAACATGCAACAACTTTCATCTTCAGTCCATCTGCCGAATGACCGTCCTCTTCGTTTTGAATGGCATAACTAAGCATAACCTCCAAAGCTGCACGCGCGAAATAGTCAAACGCAGCTGACGCACGCCGGCGTACACATGATGTAACCCCTCCCTTCTTGAAACCAATAGTATGTCTGCTGCAGAGCCCCAGAGCTCCAATAGAGAATAGTGCAGAGCCACAGAGCCAGGAACATTCTACAAACGTGTCTAATGTGAAATATATAAGCATATAAGCAAAACTAGATTTTAGGTCTGTGATGAAAAAGGGCCTCGCGGGAAGGGGGGCCTCGCAAATCTTTAAAAAAAAAAAAAAATAAAATAAAAATAATAATAAATAAAAAATATTTTCTTTTATTTTATTTTTTATTTTTTTTGTGCAAGGCCCCCCTTCCCGCGAGGCCCTGTGCGACTACTCGCACACCCCCTGAGGCGGCCCTGCATATATGCCAGACGTATTGCACATATCTACATATAAGTAGTCAAAATATAGGTCTGTTGAATGTAGACAATATACATATTGCACAAAGCTACATATAATTAGTCAAAATATAGGTCTGTTGGATAAACAATATACCTATTGCACAAAGCTATGTATAAATAGACAAAATATAGGTCTGTTGAATGTAAAATAATATATATATTGCACAAAGCTACGTATAAGTAGTCAAAGTATAGGTCTGTTGAATATATAGACTAAAGCGAGTACACCACAAAATAAATATAGATATTGTTTCGGACATACAGTCAATTAAACAGATATGTACACTCAGGACAAGGACTGTACAGCAGGAATAGAGGAATGGAACACTTTTTTTTTTTTAAGTGAGAAGGTAGACATCAGGTTACATTTGCACATGTAGATAGGTCAATCGACTGGACAGTGCTAGGCTAGGAGTGAGCATTATTTATGGGGGGGTCGATTGAACCTTGTTCCCCAACATAAGTAAAGAAACGACCCCATGTTTTATAAAATCTAGCTGTAGAACCCCTTATGACACACCTTATTTTCTCCATCTTAAGGAAGTGCAAAATATCCCTGAGCCACATAGAGTGAGATGGAGGAGTGGGTGACTTCCAATGCAGTAAAATGAGACGTCTAGCCAGGAGAGTGACAAATGCCACCAGGTCAGCTTTATATCGTTGCAGAGACAGGGTAGTAGGGGAGATAGAGACACCAAAGCAAGCAGTTATGGCAGTCGGGCTGATTGGGATCTCAATACTATTTGAGATGATTTCAAATATTTCAGACCAAAAGTTATGTAGGGAAGGGCAGGACCAAAACATGTGACTATGTGTAGCAGGGCATCTGTCACAGGTGGGATCAATGTTGCCATAGATCTTGGCTAGCCTGACTTTAGTAAAGTGTGAACGGTGAACAATTTTACATTGGATCAGTCCGTGCCTGGCACAAATTGAAGAGGAGTGGACCCGGTGTATAATATCCTCCCACAGGTCTTCTGTGATGTCCTCACCCAGGTCCTCCTCCCATCTCCTCCTGATCTTTTCTAATGAGGTAGGACGCAGTGAGGAAATCAGGCCATAATCATTTGATAATCTAATATATGCATTTATGTCTACATCTCACGTTCTAGGAAATACTGCAGAAAACGATAAAAACATATTTATACTCTAGACGGTATTTTCGTATGAATGTGTGAATGAAAAAGTAAAACGTTCCTACATCCTGAACGATAGCTAATCGATGTTGAATGGGCCATAGTAATTTAGCAATACAATTTAAAAAGTTATAGCCCTGCAAAGAAGGTGAACATCTCCATAGACTTACAGTACTGGCAGAGAATGGTTTAGGATGATCAAAGTGGTGGCAGAGAATGTGTTAAGGAACATTTTACTGTAAATATGCCAGTTTAGCCAGGTTGGCAAATTTTCAACTGTAGTCTCTGGGGCAGGTGACATGAGCACTACAATAATTAAGACATAGTACAATAATTAAAACACAGTAGGAATCAGTATTGGTTACAATCAGTGATGCCACAGATTACTTTACTAATTGCTGATTACTCCTTTAAAAAGTAATCTAAGTTACTTTACTGATTACTTGATTATCAGAGTAACTTAGTTACTTTGAAAGTAACTAGGTTACGAAGTCGTCGTCGTTCCCCCAACAGTTTTTTTAAACGCTTTATTGAAAGTGCATAAATTGTTTTTAACTTGTTTCTCTGCACATAACGTAAATTGTTAAACTAGTGCTTCAGCTTCTGTACCATCAAGTATGGTAAAGCAACAGTCTATGATGCTCACAGCATTAGAGCAGCCAGCCAGTGGTTTTACAAAACCAGTGTATCACATCTAACAAATGCAGGCTGAACTATTCAATTATATCAACTGTAACTATTAAATTGTTTTTTATAAATGTCTCTCTATAAACATACAATCAGTCTCTCTTTAACATGTAAATTAACTGTAAATCTGGCAAATAAGAGCTTTTGCTCTGTCACCATCAACCCTCCTGTACCTAGTCGAAGCGTCGGCTAGTGTTGTGATTCCAGATGCTTTCAATGCAATTGGATGTGCTGTTTTTAGCGGTAGACAGTATTTTGTTTTCTGTGACTGAGGCTACGTTTAGACGAGCGTTTTGGGGTGGAATTCTGAACAGAAACCGCAAAAGTCATCTTGCGGTTTCACTTTTAATTTTGCCAAGCGTTTTGGGGTGGAATTCTCCAACGACGGAGCCCTGCTGTCACACGATTGGCGCATATGTCACATGACGTGCTGTGAAGACCCGCCCTACTCTGCCTCTGATTCGCAGACTGTGGATGGGGAATGTGATTGTACCAAAGCAGAGTCACTCACAGACAGAGAGTCCAATCACGCCGCGGGACACATTCTTGTATTTAACCCTTTCACTGCCACACCACGTCACTCCCAAATAAGAAAAACAGCTCAAAATGTATTTTTGACTGTCGAAAACGAAATAAAATACTGCATTCCGCCTGCATTATGAATTCATGATGAGATAGTAACGAAATAGTAACGCACAGCCACTTGGACAAGTAACTGCAATCAGATTACTGGCTTTTAAAGATTAACGCGTTAGATTACTATTTTCGGGGAAAAGTAATCAGATTACAATAACGCGTTACTTAGTAACGCGTTACTGGCATCACTGGTTACAATACACTAAAATACATACAAATAAATACATTAAAATACATTACAATACATCACAACCCCTCAGTTAAAATGGTCGCGCACTTGACCATCTCTCAACCATGATTTTAAGTTAGTTTTAAATTAAATGTAATTTTGATACTCCCTGAGCCATATTGGTTCCAGGTGTGGGCTGCTCTCACGGAAAAGGCTGCCTGACTAAAAGCAGACCTCCTGTTTGGGACTACACAATCCCCTCTCACTCCAGACCTGGTATATCTGTCAGCAGATGCTTTCTGTTTTATGAAAGTACAGAGGGGGGGAGGAGCCAAGCCATGTAGGATTTTATATGTAAGGCAGGCATCTTTGAATTTGACGAGATTGTCCCAGCTCAGTAGGTTCTGGTTTGTTATGCTATGACAATGGTGGTGGTTTGTTTTCCTGTCTAGAACTTTCACAGCCTGATGGTAAACTACCTGTACAGATCGTAGTGTTGTACAGGAGGCTTGTGTCCAGCTAGTCAGACAGTATGTTTCTGATGTGACGGAAGTTTGATAAGTGAAACTTTGCGTTGTTTACTACCGATTTGATTTGTTTTTTAAATGTAAGATTGGAGTCCATTTTTATCCCAAGGTTAGGATAAGGACCTTTCAAGAAAAGCTGGAGCTAGTGAGGACGGCTAGCAGCTCTGTCCCAGCCAGGGAAAGGACGAAAGCTACAACTGGCTACAGCATCGGAGGGACATTGCAACTTGTATTGCTGCGAATGCTTGTAATTTGCAAACAACAGATTTGATGACGACAGGCATATGACAGGTGCGTCACTAAATGCAGCTGACTCTATGGTCCATGGTCTATTTGAGCACTTTTTATGACATAATGGATTTTTTCGTTTTGTTTCTATGTGAAGATGATATACTGTATGTTTAAAGCTTTTTTGAGTTCCGTAATTAAATACTTTGATATTTTCAAGTGACAAGTCTTTGAACGTGAGTTGGAGTGAGTGAGCTGGATTGAAGAGGAATGAAGTGGATTTCCTTTGCAAACAACAGGAATAATGTTGGTGGTGATTATGTTTGTATTCGTAAGCTTAGCATTGTATTCGTAAGCTTAGCATTGTAAGCTCGTAAGCTCATGTATTCGTAAGCTTAGCCTTGTTAGATTAGCATTGTATTTTATCTTAGTACTTTTTACATGTCTATTTTATTATCTATTCTATTTTATTCTATTATTATTTGTATTTTTTGCACAATCAAGGAAACCTTCATTTCACTACATGGCTTGTGTATGTATGTGACGAATACATCTCTTGAATCTTGTTTGAATCTGTGTCTGGTGTGCATGTCACCAAATATGTTTTAATCTGTGGTAAAGTGTGCTATCACCAAATATGTTTTCCTCTGTGTCTGATCAAATGTTTTCATCTGTCAAGGTGCACCGTTACCAAATGTGTTTTCAGTTATTTTAATTTGTTGTGGTTCTCCGACACCATATTTTGTCCTATAGCATCAATATATGGTTTAACCCCAAAAAAATTGATACAAAAGGTTTTTCAATGGATTCTGGTAGTATTGGGCGTGCTAAATAACATACTAAAAGTCGACCAAAATCGACCCCTCCGAAAGCCGTCATTTCCAAGATGGCGTCCCAGATGGCGCCGGGGCGATTAAAATGGCTATATCTCAAATTAAGAAAATGGTGCAAAGGATTTCTCAACTGATTCTGGTACCTCTGGGCATGCTCACTAACATACTAAAAATCTAGGAAAATACACCTTCCAGAAAGGCTTCATTTTCAAGATGGCGTCCAAAATTGCGGCTGGCCAAGCTTAAAATGGCTATATATATATGTCAATATAAAAATTATATAAATGATTTTGTCATTTTATTCTGGTACCCCAAGTACCTCAAGACATACTTAGGAACATACTAAAGTTTTAGGGAAATACACCTTCCGAAGAGGCTTAATTTTCAAAATGGTGTCCAAAATGACGACTGGGAGCTTAGAATGCCTGTATCTCAAATGGGAAAACATTTCTAAAGGATTTATAAACTGATTCTGGCACCTCTATACATTAATAACGAGCAAAATATCTAGCTAAATATATCTGCTAGGAATGCATCATTTGCATCATCAAAATGGCTGCCTGTAGCTTATTTTGGCTCAAATTAAAATTGGTTATTATATTCAACCTAGAAAGCTGGCTTTGGTGTTGAACACAAAATAAATGACCCACTTATTGTGGTCTTTAGGCCTACTCATCATCATCTTCAGGATCCTCTGGGAGAAACTTGTTATGTGGATTGTCACATTCATGAAGTTGACATGGTCCACAGACAGTAGTACAAGGTAGTCCATATTTTCTGCATGAGCAGCGAAGTGTCTTGCAGGCAGTGGTACAGTTACAATGAATGACCTTCAAGAGACTGTCTGGAGCAGCATTCATTGTTGACATGAGTGGGACAAATCTATTGTCCTGCAGGTTCCAGCCCCAGTCTAGAGCATCTATAGTAACCATCATCTGTTCCAGGGTTAGAAATTAACGGGGGCTTGGGGCATAATGCCCTTGAAAATGGACAAAATGCCCTCGAAAATCAGTTAAGGGGGGCACTTAATGCCCCCGACAGTTTACTAATTATATATATATATTTATCCGGTAATGGAGCGTCTGTGTATCGTACGGTTCAGATGACGCACAAATAAAAAAAAATCATTTGGCGGAGCTGGTGTTCTGCACTGGCTGCAGGCAGCAGCAGCACTGCAGCCCAATAGGGTCCAGCTGCAGCCAGGTGCTAGTCAGTTTGTGTAAAAATGGCACGCACAATATAAATCAATCTTCATTACAACTTTAAAAACATAGCCATTAACATTACATAGGCATACACACATCTTGCCATAGCGTTAGCAGTTTGTACAAAACAACGCACGTTTTAACTATGGTAGCCCGACGCAGCCCGCAAGCTAATACTGTACAGTCAATGAAATGTCACCGTAGCTACTACTAGCTACTGTAGCAGAGGAGGAAATGGGAGTCTGAGAGGCGGGGTGTTTAAAGACAATGATAGGCGTTTATTCAACATCCAAGAAGGCTAACATACAACTGTGTTTTACTAACTCCAACCGGGACTATTACCGCTGTCCCACTGCATGTTGATGTTATGAACTCCTCCTAACGTTACCGGAGCTGAAGGTGCCACACGCTAAAATGTCCGTGGGGACCCGCGCCAACCCATAGATAGTTCTAACTCACCGAATTACGTAATCCACCACAGTTGCACTCAATATTTAAATAATGTTAGTCTAAATAAATGTAGACAGAAACATAATAATTTCAAGCAGAAAACGAATCTTTCCATTAAGAACTGACAATCAGGGAATTTAAACATGGTTGACATTGTTTTTGTGTGTTTATATTAAAGAAAGGAAAGTCTAGTGCTGGCTGAGCATATTGTTTGTTTGCACTAAGTTAATACTTTGACAATATATTTTTCAGTCAGTTCGGTCTTTGTGTGCCAAACATTATTTAAGGCTGTAAACACTGTAAACCTTTTATTTAATTTTTAATAAATGAGAAGCATGTTTAGATTTGAGTGTTAAATTATTTTTTTAATAAAAATTAACGTATATCGAACTGAAAACCGTGACCCCAAAATCGTGATACGAACCAAACCGTCCATTTTGTGAACCGTCCCACCCCTACCGTTTATCATAAAAATTCAGTGCCCCCGAAATACAAAAAAAGCCCCCGAAAATCAATTAAAGGGGGCAAAAAAAGCCCTTGAATTTATTTTTTTATTTCTAACCCTGATCTGTTCCCATCCAGACCATGACCTGGTAGTATGCTCTACGACAGTGGAATTTGGTAGCAGATTCAGTTGGTGGTAGACGTTCAGGCGTTACCGTTGATGAAGCTGAGACAACCTTCTTGCTGAAAATGTTATATCTCATTTTTGCAAGCGAATCTGTGCACTTTCCACCAAAAAAGACAGCCATTGCTTGGCACCCAAGGTCATCGATCACATCTGTTGTCTGGTTTGGTACAGTGAATGCATTGGCACAAGCCTGAAGGACAGGATCCCCTTTTACAAGTTTTTGGTATGCTGTCTTTTTGCCAACTCCGAAGATCCGGGAAGTTGTGTCACAGCCAGTCACAGCATGGATGAACAGCAACTGAGAACACACATCCTGTCCGAGTACTTCTTTCAAATGGTTTATGGCGTACACTTTAAAACTGCCATCAGCTTTCGACTTGTCTGATCTGAAATAAAGGCCCTTGCTATCTCTCTGTGCATAGTAAAGAAGTAAGACGAGGAGATCAGTATCTTCTCCAATCAGCGTCGTGGTGTGAAGAAGAGATGATCCCACTGCGGCCCTTACTATGTCTACATCAGCATCTCCAAGTGAATTGACCACAGTGCAATCCCGTTCTTTCAGTTCATCACTTATCATGTGGATCAGTTTCTGTTTATTCAGATCTCTTGACAGGAACTCCTCCTTCTTACCTGAGAACTCTGTCTCAGCAGTGAAGTTGACAATGGGATGAATATTGTTTCCTCTTCTTTGATGTGTGTTGTCTTTAATGGATGGCCCATCCTCATAGCCATCAAACACAATGGTTGTAGCTGAGCCATAATGTTGGATGGTGAAGTCTGCATATGACTGTGCAATTTTACCATAGCTTTGTCCGTGCTTCCATTGTATTCGGTGAAGGAGTGAACCACCATCAAGAACATAATGCTCCGTTTCTGGTACAGAATCTAGGATTGCATCACTTGCATGATCACAGATCGTGTGCGCTAGTTGTGGTTTATCAGCTTTGCGGAAGACGTTTTCGGCTTCAAAGAGGGCAGGAGGGAAAGGACTGAGTTCGTAACGCATAACCTCCTCCAATGACAGCTCTCCAGTTTGGGAGACAATAAGGAAACGTTGAAAAAGAAGTGCAGAATCAATGATTCGATCAGGAGCAACCGTGATAGACGATTTTTGTCCAAGGGTTATGGCTTTATCCTTTCTACTAAATGAAAATGTGAATGCCGGCTGTCCGATCATTTTGTGCATGATGTTGCGTCCAACAGAGTCATAATCATGCACGTTCACTCCATCCTCAGCGACAACACCTGTAACAACATTCCTTAAAGAAGAGTCTGGAGAGAAAGGTGAACATATAGCAAGTTTTGAAGTGATCTTCTCCAGGTCATCAGCATCCCTTTTCATCCTTGCCTCTGTTGAATCCTTGTGCTGTTCTGATGTTGTGTATGTCTGGGTTGAGAACTCCTGCATTGCGGTGTTATACTCTGATGTTATGCCCTTTGACATTGTCCAAAGGGATCTCTGATTGTCGGTCATTCCACTTCCATGTGTCATCCCTCCTGTAGTCTTCAATGACCTCATCAATGTTGTTTCGATTACAAGATCTGAGCTGAGGCCTGCCCATGATTGGCTGCTGCGACGGATAACATGAAAACCCTTTTCAAATTGTCTGAAGACATCTGGGTGGTTGATGTGAAGCTGACTCATCTCTTGGACATCAAAGTGTGCCGATTTCAAGTAATTGTAATGCCCAGCCGCAGCGAATATCGGCATGCATTCAGAAACAGCGCGTAGGTGCAAAAGCCAGGAACCTGTGCGATCTGCTGTTATCAGTGACCTAGCAACTTCTAACATGTGTTGGTAATTTAGCCACAACTGACTAGTTTTGGATCTAGCACACAGTTCCATCTTCGTTTTTCCCAGCTCTTCATTTATTGTAATGAGGGTCTCTGATGTGAACACTGTTTCCAATGGCATTTCACCCTTAACTATTGAGGTATACATTGCTTCAGACTGTTCAACCATTGCTGCAAATTCATGACTATCATCTACCATTTCTGATATTATCATGCGGTTAAGACATTTGTCAACCAGAAGATGGCCACGGAATGCTCTCTGAACTGATTTGCCTGTCATCATATGGGCTACTGAGTTCTCCCCATAGACTACCCCTAGAATGTCCTTAAGTCCTGTACCGTCCATCAGTGTACCAATTGCTCCTAGCAAATTCATAAATGTGTGAAATCCTCCTAGGAGCAGGACAAAGGACTTGAGGTGACTGCACTGTGGTGAATCTAGGATTATCTCTTAGGTCAGAAAAGAAAGAAAGAAACTGATTCAGAAAAAGAAGGCTTCAACTATGGTAGTTTGGAAGCTGGAGAGTGCAAACACCTCTAACTATAACAACTATAATGGTCAAAAAGAAGGCTTCAACTATGCTAGCTTGAGAGCTGAGAGTGCAAACACCTCTGTCAAAGACTAGAATGAAACTGGGGCTTAAATAACACTGCCAGGTCAGACACGCCCAGGCATGCCCAAACACAGGACTAGGTCAGAAAAGAAAGAAAGAAACTGATTCAGAAAAAGAAGGCTTCAACTATGGTAGTTTGGGAGCTGGAGAGTGCAAACACCTCTAACTATAACAACTATAATGGTCAAAAAGAAGGCTTCAACTATGCTAGCTTGAGAGCTGAGAGTGCAAACACCTCTGTCAAAGACTAGAATGAAACTGGGGCTTAAATAACACTGCCAGGTCAGACACGCCCAGGCATGCCCAAACACAGGACTAGGTCAGAAAAGAAAGAAAGAAACTGATTCAGAAAAAGAAGGCTTCAACGATGGTAGTTTGGGAGCTGGAGAGTGCAAACACCTCTAACTATAACAACTATAATGGTCAAAAAGAAGGCTTCAACTATGCTAGCTTGAGAGCTGGAGAGTGCAAACACCTTTTTTAGTAAGCTATTTGTATTTGTATAGTCATTTTAAGCTCCTGGGCGCCAGTTTGGACGCCATCTTGAAAATGATGCCTTTCCGGAAGGTGTATTTTCCTAGATTTTTAGTATGTTCACAAGCATGTCTAGAGGTACCAGAATCAAGTGAAAAATCATAGTTATATATTTTTTTCTATTGAGATATATAGCCATTTTAAGCTTGGTCTGCCGCCATTTTGGACGCCATCTTGAAAATTAAGCCTTTCTGGAAGGTGTATTTTCCTAGATTTTTAGTATGTTAGTGAACATGCCCAAAGGTACCAGAATCAGTTGAGAAATCCTTTGCACCATATTCTCAATTTGAGATATAGCCATTTTAATATCTCCACCGCCATCTGGGACGCCATCTTGGAAATGGCGGCTTTCGGGGGGGTCGATTTTGGTCGACTTTTGGTATGTTATTTAGCACGCCCAATACTATCGGAATCCATCGAAAAACCTTTTGTATCAAATTTCTTTGGGTTAAGTGCTTTTTTTTCATAGATTGACTCGCCTGTCCCCGACTAAGGATTTGTATAGTCGACTTTGATTGGCCGAAATTTGCCGATTGTCGACTGGTAGCCTAATAGCTATAGTGTCATGGTGAGATTATTCAGAGTTGGTTACATTTCTTAATTGATAGCAATAGCACTATATGTTACAATATGTTGACAGACTATAATTTATTTTTACTCATAGAATATTTTTTTTATTATTATTATTATTATATATATATTTTTTATGCCTGGTCCTCCTCCTGTTCTACAAGCTAGAATCAAACAGGGCGACAGAGCTCAATGCACGTGATACCGTGATGTCCAACTCCACTCAGCACAGGAGTGTGAGTGCCTGTACCATAGTCTGCAGGCCATAAAATGAGCCGGAGGGCACAGCTTTGAATGTCTCTGCCATGGGTTTCCCCCCCATGGGTTTCCCCATCCCCCACTGTGGGTTCCCCCCCCACCCCTCCGCAATCAGTGGCTTGAAATGGGAGTGTGATTTGCAAGGGGGGAAAAGGACAACTGTTCCCAGGCAGATGGATACAGACAGAAGCCCTGACACGGGACCACTCTCTCTCTCTCCACACTTGAGTGATTCAGTGGTTGGTAAGGGCGACAGACAGGTCAGTGTTCAAAAATAAAAATAAAAGGAAAATGTTTTTTTTTTTTTTAAGGGACCCCCCCCCCCTGCGCTGTGCGCCATGCTCGTCCCATGCCAGGTGTCTTCTGGGAAATGTAACTATATGGATGAGTCAACACTTTCAAGCCCTTTTTTTGGATTGCCAAATGGCGTAAAATTACTTACAAGACAGCAGCCATAGAAATAAATATATACTGTGCATATACAGTATATACTGTATATAATTTTTCAGGGTCACATCACAGACATCACTAATAGTTCATTTTAGCGCCAAGAAATATCGCGTCAAGAGTTTATTTTTTCTTCTCTCTCCCTGTGACCCTATTTCATCTTAAATGACAGTGATTATTATAATCAGTCCGACCTTGTTCTCACAGCTCAACCTCGACGTCACAGACACAGTTAAACAGAGAAACAAAAAATGCCCTGAAGATATGAAGAAAAGAAAAGCATTTCTGATATATTCTTTTTAAGTTAAACTCTTCCTCCGTTACCTCTGGGCCCTGTTTCTTGTACCTGGATAACTGAGTTAGCCGGATAACTTTAGCTGGATAACTGGGTTAGCCTGACTTTCCGATTTCATGTACGTGGATTTTCCAAATCACCATGACAACATATCCAAAAGTTTGAGCCTGGTCGAAAGCAGAGTTCAAGTTCAAGTTAGCCTGTACTATCGCCACGCCCCCGCAAAGAAGTGACAGCCCGTTTCCTGAAACTATTCCCACAGTCTACGATCTGCATTATACCATTCTGAATTACGTTTTTGTGCTCCATTCTTCCAGAGGGGGCTTTTGAAATGTAAAATAGACCCAAAATGCTGATATTAAATTCACTTTGTCCTAAATAATGCACGTTATATATACCGTGGCGACGGTGGCGCTCGCTCGTGCGATGTACACATGATGTGGTTATTTTAATTGTAACTGGGATTAAGATGTCTGATGAGATGCGCTGTTTGACGGATTTGAGAAATTGAATGAGCCGTTGACGTCACATTAATGAATGAGGATAAAGAGATAAACTTCATTCAAAACAAAGGATATTCTAAACACGGGTCTCTCGTTCATTAATGTATAAACAATGAATTTATCCCATCTGGCCCAGTGGCCCAGCGGTAGTGCTCATGCCTGCCAATCCAGCTACCGGGGTTCAAATCCCGGTGTTTCCAATATGATTTTTTTGAATATAATATGAATGATTATACGCCAAAGTAGCCTGGTTTTAAGTTAAAATATTATAAATCTACATGCATTGAGGATGTCATTCTTTATATAGCTCTCAACGTGCACCAAATTGAATTATTCCTATATTGCAAAAAGAAGGACCCCGGTCTTGAACCCGGGTCGTCCGTGTGGAAGTCAAAAGAACAACCCGTTAGACCAGATTGGAGATAAGTTAAACATTGACTATACATCAATCAATGGGCAAGAAAGCCGTCTCGTAATTCTGTATAACAGTTAACTAGTTATTTTCGCTAGCAAGATCTCATTTGATTATTCAATCCAGCAGGCAAGTTTAAAGAAATATAATCTGATTGATTGAGGTAATGAGGGACTTAGAATTAGCCTATAGATAACGCATTTAACTTGTCGGCGAGGCGATTGAGCCTATTGCAATCTGTCAATAAAGTCTTAAATCAATTAATCAATCAATGCCGTTGAGAATCAGGGTCTCTGCCATCGATACGTGCTGGCTTTCCACCTAAAACGGGAGCGCGCATCTAGCCTGACTTGAGCCTGACTCTCAAGTCTGGCTTGAGTTAACGAGACTGAATCCTCCTTTGTGAAACAGGAAAATCCCGGCTTTGAACATCGGGTTAACTGAAGCTGGATAATGGACATGTTGATCGACTTAGTTGAACCACGTACATGAAACAGGGCCGTGCCATGGCAACCTTTTAGGCGGAATTCAGAAATAATTGAATGACTTGTTTTGTGCCGCTCCAAGCTTTTCTCAGATCTTCTTTTTTTTTCTCATTATTATTATTATTATTATTATTATTATTATTATTATTATTATTATTATTATTATTATTATTATTATTATTATTATTATTATTATTATTATTATTATTATCTGACGTTGTGACCATATGGATTGTCCACGTTGCTCGGAATCCTGGGGAGAGCTTTTGTCTGGAGGGACGGGAGACAACAGTGATATCTATAATCTACGTGGTTATGAGCTGCGGTGCGGCTGGATGTCACGAGGGGGAGATGTAACGGGTGGAGGAGTGACAGATGGATCTGACAGATGGATCCCTGCCTCTCATGCCTCTCTGACATCGCAGTGGGATGAGAAGTCACACTGCACCCTCAGTGGGTGCTGCTGTCAACAATGTCTGTCTGTCTATCCATTAGACAGTCTCTCTCTCTCTCTCTCTCTCTCTCTCTCTCTCTCTCTCGCTCTCTCTCTCTCTCTCTCTCTCTCTCTCTCTCTCTCTCTCTCTCTCTCTCTAACACACACACACACACACACACACATACAGCAATCAAACACCACTCCGGGCTTTCCCATCTTGGCCATCAAGCTCGAGGAAGACGACAAACATGGCCCGAACAACCCCAATATCACTCCAAAAATAGGGAAGGGGGTTTGGAAAGGGTTGGAGGAGGGAGGGTTGATGTGAGTGAAGATGAGAAGGGAGGTCTGCAGTCACTAGAGAGAGGGAAAGAGATATGAGGAAGATGGTATGAATCAGGAGAGGATGGGAGCACAGGGCCATATCAGCAGTTACAGTTTCAGTCCCCTGATTGAATAGAATGAAACATTGACTCAGACTATAGCCCTTCGTTCTACAAACATTCAAGTCACGGGTGAACTTGATTGCCAGCAGTGTTTGTACAGAACGGAAAGGAAGGAAGGAAGTGTTAGATGTTTCTGTCCTGCGTTGTGTTTGTATCAACCCCTGTTAGTACATCCGTTAGTCATAAGAAACGACATTGCAACGTGATCTCTTTCCTCAGATCCTCATGTTTATTTTCATAGACATAGCCTCGTACCCGATGTAACCCATTCTGTATTGTCATTGTTCAGTCTTAATTCTCTTCAATCCAATGGTTATCTCTCTCTCGTCATAGCCAACCACCATTTCCTGTTAGCCGAAGCTAATGATGATGTGTCACTATTTCCCCTCCCCCACCCAGCGAGGGTGGGGAGGGATGAAAGTCTCTGATCCACGTCTGCTTGCGTCTGCTTCGTGTCTAGATCTAAACTTACTCGGAAGAAACTCACATCATAACGTCTTCTCAGTGTTTATGTTAACAAGCTGCCGAACGACCTCGGAGCCACACACCCTGCTTGCTACCGTGGAGACACAGAACTGGCTGCCGGCTACTTTTAAGATCTATAGATCCGTCTGAGTAAATGCTGTCACCCACCGATATATATACATTATATACACATTGAAAAACATAGAACTTTCTTCAGAAGGAAGGAAGGAGGGAAGGAAGGAAGGAAGGAAGGAAGGAAGGAAGGAAGGAAGGAAGGAAGGAAGGAAGGAAGGAAGGAAGGAAGGAAGGAAGGAAGGAAGGAAGGAAGGAAAGAAAGAAAGAAAGAAAGAAAGAAAGAAAGAAAGAAAGAAAGAAAGAAAGAAAGAAAGAAAGAAAGAAAGAAAGAAAGAAAGAAAGAAAGAAAGAAAGAAAGAAAGAAAGAAAGAAAGAAAGAAATATAGCCACAAGCAGCTTATACAAGCATGCAAGACAAATATTGATGTTAAGAGTCATGAACTGGAAAAAATAAACGTTGTTTGTTCACAGCACCCATGTGTTTTCAACCGATTCAGCTGGTTGGACAAAAAAATTCATAATTATCACCCAAAACACATCCTCAGCTAAAACACCTTATCCACACCCTATCAACACTGTATCACCCAAACACCTTATCAACACTGTATCACCCAAACACCTTCTTGATTAATTGAAAATGGAGGACCCTTATGTAAACAAGACGAAAGTATTTTTCTGGTCTGCATCCTCTTAGCAGTTGTTTGTATTGAGCCGTACTGTATTGTACCCATTTTGCAATCTGTTAATAAAGTTTTCAATCAATCAATCAAACCTTACCAACACCATATCACCCAAACACCTTATCAACACTTTATCAGCCATAACGCTGTATCATCACCTTATCAACACTTTATCAGCCAAAAGACCTTATCACCCAAAACTCAATGGGTCTTGCCATACAATGAATTAGACTCTATCTGTGATTCATGTGGCAATGAAAATAGTAGTGCTGTCAGGCGATTAAAACAATTTAGCTAATTAATTACAGGATTTGTAATTAATTAATCTAATTAATCGCATTTTAATCGCATAACCATTTTAGGCCTGATATTCTATATTCTATAATCATATTTCAAATTGCATGTGTCCAGATGGCAGAATTCAGTACTGTATCTACAAAACCTTCTATTTAATCATCTTCCCTTTATTCATTTCCTTAGATTTTTTTGTACACATGATCTCAAGAAGGTACTGCACGAGATCATTGGCAGTTTTTTATGTCTGGTATGCAAAGAAAAATCATAATTCATATTCTCCTTTGTTTCATCACAATTTAAGCAAGCCTAGTAGTAATAGACACAATATTTCTGACACTGGGAATACATTCACTGAGGTCCATTAGATGTCCCTAGATACCAAGAATATGCAAATGGGCCTTGTAGAAGTGGAGCAATATTCCATTTACTTAGGTATGTATTTTAGGCGGATTTTCAGAAAATAGGGCTCCAGGCTTAAGAGGTTAAGCCAGGATGTACTGGAACGCTGGTCTGCCAGCATGCCAAATTGCATAAAAAGTGATGCATGCATTGAGAGGTACATGTGGAAGGAAGCTGAATAATAAAACCACCAATTTACGATAGGTTTAACCCCTCTGGGGCTTGCACCCTAATAAAAAGAAACAAGCTAGTAATTGAATGCCCTTGCAGTAATCTCTCAACCATTACATAATAATGGCATGGTCGTGTACATTTTAACCGTCTTCTACAATGGCTGGAGGACATAGTGATTGTGAATTGCTAGGAAACCATATGGGCTCGTCTCTGTCTTTAAGGAGAAGTTTAGTGAGATTCTCCAACCACAGAATCACCTCTTCAAGACACAACTGTACAGCGGCCTTGTATCTCCCTGATGTGCAAATTGATCAATCGTGATCTGGCCCTGACAAAAGAAAAAAACACCTAAAGAGAATTTCCGATGAGCTGGTTTGTCTCTTTTCGGGGTGCCCATGCAGAAAAGTTGGATCTATTCAGCAGTTTACAAAATGGCTCGCTGCCACCGCAGGGCGGACTGAAATTGAAAAGGGACTTGCGATGCCTATAGGGAGTGTAGAGTCGATGGGGGAATCTGCATCTCAAAGACAGCTGTGGGGAGATACATGAATACATACACACCACACACACACACACACACACACACACACACACACACACACACACACACACACACACACACACACACACACACCTTATGTGTACAATTGCACATAATTATGCACATGGCCACACATGAATGCACATATACATGCACACGCACTCACACATATGCTCAAGACCGCACATACATGCACACACACACTCTCTCTCTCTTCTCCCACACCTGGGTACCAGTAACAATGAATAGATTATCTACCCGACTGATTCTCTTTCTATGTAACTTAATTCATTGCTGTCTTCTGGGACCACTTCACTCATTCCTCTATGGTGAACATTATATCTAGGGATGAGCTACCCAAGATGGTAACTTAACATTAATTTGTTCATTAATTTCAACGTATACTCTGTTTTTCTGCTCGTGTCTATTTTGGTGGAAATGTCACAGCAATATATAATTATTGTATGTAGTAATTACACTTTACATTATGAAATTCTTGCGTCCATTCCTAGCATATACTGTTATTTGGTGGCAGGTGCATGAAACTTGATTCAAACAGTTTGACAGCCATGGAGAAATAGTACTTGTAACTTCATAATTATACAAAACTTTATATGCACCACATGTTTAGAAAGCATGGTCTGCAGGGGAATGTTGTTTTTCCTCAGTGTGATTTCCTACATTGAAGTGTACAGTATATGAGCAGAAACACTTTTGAGAACCAACACATTACTTCAAAGATTAAATACCTGCTAATGAGGAACTATATGTTAATAAACAGTTGATCTCAGGTCTGATGTCTTGGTGCAGGGGGATCCTTCCAGAATGGCTTCTACTTCACTCCTTAATGAACTATCTATTTGACTCTCAAATATTTAATTATCCATCTGCTTATATCTAATTCTAATATTCCAAAAATTATACTATTTGTTCATAGTCTTTGTTAACATGTAGTTCTTAATTAGTTCCCAAGGGAGCTACTTAATCTTGATTTGTGCCCCTTAAAGTAAAGCACAACCACAAACCACTCAGGCTACAACACGACTCAATTGAATGACTTTGATATATTTTGTAAGATATTCTACATTTTTGTTTCTCTTAACTGTTCTCACATACTTGATAATTAGGTGTACTACACACAGCAGTGCCAGTTAGAGAGATCAAGCTCATTAAGGGGGCATCTGAACTGAGTAAGGGCAGGTAACCTCAGGCCCAGCACACTGGAAGCTAACTAATAAATCAGCATCTCATTATTTTGTGTTTGGTGAAAAAAAGGTCAGAGCTTGATAAATTGAGTTCTCCTCTTTTTTTCCAAAATAAAAATATTTGTAACAGGTTATCCTATGAATTAAGCATTGAAACAATAGCAATCCAACATAATCCCATGTCCCTAATACAAGATTCCCAAGTGTGTAGATTTCACGATGACCAGTGTCAGACAATGTGTTGCAGAGGACAGGGAGGTAAAATGTCTGACCTTTCTATCCTATCCTATGTCATGCTATAAAAAAAATCAAGATATAATCAGTTTGATGGTTAACATATTGATGTGATGGTACACAAAGTATCTACATCCATTTAGAAGCCAACTTGAAATGTACACTAGTCCTATAATGTGTTATTTCAGCACCCTGTACAGCGACTGTCTAACTTCAGGGTGACTATTGTATTATTGTACTACTATTGTAACCTACTAGGAGGCTGTGTTTTGTTTTGTTTGATTGTTTGTTTGTCAGTCTTTTGAAGTGTTGGGGGCAACTTACATAACATGTTGTGTAGTACTGTTAAACACAATGGATTATAAAATGGTCTTATCTTAACAAATTACTTTTAAATATTGGGGGCAAGGGATGAATCAAGAATAATAAGATAATTAAGAAGGTATGATCATCAAGAAGGGATGATAATCAAGAATGTATGATCATCAAGAAGGGATGATCATCAAGAAGGGATGATAATCAAAAGAGTATAATAATCAAGAAGGGATGATAATCAAAAAAGTATGATCATCAAGAAGGTATGATAATCAAGAAGGAATGATAAACCAGAATGGATGATAATCAAGAAGGGATGATGAACAAGAATGGATCTACCATCCATCCATAGTCACTGGGGTCCAAAGACATGCTCTGCATCAGCATCCAGTCCCAGTTTGGAGATAGGCATGGAGAGAATGAAATGAAATGAAATCTGTTGGAGGTAGAGTTTTCGGTTTGATCAGCCCGGCTGAGAACATGTTGTATTGTATTTAACCCAAAGTGTGTCCTTAGTAGCATGTATGTCGAGGAAGAATTCCATGTGTTCATCAATGTCCCCTGCACAAAACCTGTCAAAATAGCATAATTTTCCCATGGCCTCTGATTGTAGAAACCGTATCACAACCAGTGAAGGCGTGACAAGAGAGCAAATAGTGCCTCTGTTTTTCAGAGAGAGCCACTTGGATCCTCATGACATCGTAAGAGCCCTTCGACGTGATTAATAAAAGTGGATGGTTGGTGCTTGAGCTATGGTGCACCAGCATTACCAGCTGAACTTTGCTCTTGGTATTAAATGTATCATATTCGGGTGAATCTGTAGATCACAGCAGGAATTCTTAGCACGCCAGTTGTGGTCATGATCTTTTGGCGAGCTGCTATAGCCATCAAAGACCACAATGATCTTCTGAGTGTGACTGCCAAGACACTGCACGTAGCTCAGATAACTGTCAGCAATCTCCTGCTGTTAAGTGTGGGGGTGTTTGTACCCTGATCAGGTGTTTCTAGTATGATGTGTAATGTCTGGTTGTAGTCCCCTGTTCTGGTATTGTAGTTCTTTTGTCGTTTTCCCTCCCAGGTGTATCCATTTGTAATCAGCCCAGGTGTGTCGTGTCTCATCATCCCCTTGTGCATATGTGCTCTGTTCTCCCCTGTGTGTAATGGCTGATCCTGTTTGTGCAGTCCTGTCCTTTGTTTGTTATACTTTTTATGTTATTCCTTCACCTTCACAAATGGTAAATATAATTAAACCTCTTTTTTGTTACTTTGGCTACCGTTTCATATTATGTTTCATTGACAAGACAACGAGCACTTTAGAATAGTCAATGGTAACGTAATACCTGCCAAGGCTGACCTTGTTCCCACTTCACCATGTAGAGAAGCCATCCACCATCAACCATCAGGCTAGAGCAGGGCTGGTTAGTGAGGTCAAGTGGATCGGTCAACTCCTTCAGGCTGGTCTTGGAAAAGCCTGCCTTGTTCGCCTTGTTCATTTTCTGGTCTTTGTTACTGAACAGTACAAGGGGAAGGGAGTCAGCTCATACTCTAAGCTTGTCTCGATTGTCATATCTTGTTGGCCGAAAATGATTCGGTTGAACAACTTGAGTGAGTTTAGGTGAATCTTCTTCTCATGACCATGGAAATTGACATTGAGTGATGACAGGGCCTGTACCTTGAACCTCACCTCCATGGTCGATGTTACTGACGGTACATCCAGCTTTATCTGCATCTCCCTCCCTACTTCAGCCACTCTTTCAGCATTGACTGCGTCATCTGCAGTGCTTGTGAATCCTGTTGAGAAGGACATAAGCAACAGCATTCAGCATCAGCATCTCACTTCATCCATGTTTTGGCAAGGTCTTTGTGGAGTGGACCATGTTTCTTGATGCCCTGCATGTGCTTGTTGACATCAGAGAAGTGGCTGAGAGTCTGCACCCAGCACTTGTGGCCAGCTAGCTAACAAGTAAGATGATTTTATGATAGTACACACCCTATATATTATTCATGCATATTATCAATGTATAGTGTTCCATAAATAAAAAATAAAAATAAAACGTTTAGATAATACTTACATATCAGATGTAAAATCTTCTTGTAGTATCTTGCTGACTGGTGAATATTGGTATTTGATGTGTGGAGTCTATTGTGTCTGTCCATGATCCACACAGGAGAGGGTTGCAAATAACTTTGAGCATGTCTGACACCTACGACTCACTTGCTGCAAATACCAACCAACTACAACAGTTACCAGTAAACAATGAGTATTTACCATGGCAAGTACAGTACGTGAATAAACGAATAAAGCTACTTTTTAATTTACATGCACCCAGTAATATTTATTTTCACACAAAAAAAGGGTTGGCGATGAGTGGGAAAAGTGGGTGTGGCCGTTTTTCCTCCAAGGAGTGCTTTTAGTGCAAAGTAAATGATTGCGATTGTTTCAGAATCATGAAAAACCCTAGTTTGACACCTCACAAGGTACTTAAGGCAGACATTTAAATGTTACATTTTTCACAGATAAGGTTCCGGGTACTCCAACTTTCAGCAGCTGTCACAGGTTTTCCTATGGAAGTTGAATTTAAATCTTTGTACATGTGTTATTAGACACGTTTACAAACACATTGGTGAAGTAATTTCTTGGTATGGAATTTATTCCAAGATTGGCCAAATATCTGATACTATTCCCTGACTATTATAGCCAGCTGATTTGTAACCAGTGATGGGCAAGCTACTTGGAAAATGTAGTAAGCTACACTACATGTTACTCTCGATTAAATATAGCTCAACTACAATGGAAGCTATCCCCAGATAAATGTAGCAAGCTACACTACAAGAACATGGCAAAAATAGCTAACTACATTGGCACTACTTTTCTTTTTTTTCTTCTTTTTTTATGATCAAGTTTCCACCAAACAAATAGGCAGGCAAAAAAAATCAGTTTGATTGTTTATTAGAAAACTGAAACAAGCCCTCGGTCTGGCTTTTTGTGTCATCATTTTAACATGAACTTGTATTATGTACAAAATGTTAATAAAGTATGAGGAAAGAACTGTGGAAACATAATAAATAAAAGGCCAAATTAATCAAATAAACACCAAAATATATACTCTCTCTATTGGAATGGAGACTTTTCAGCACAGGATAAACTGCCCACTTTATCAACCAAAAACACACTTCTTCAATATCAGAATTTTAACTAATAATAACTGTCTTACTGCATTTTACTATTATGCTACCATGTCTATACTACCACCAACTATGCTAATATGTCTATACTACTACAGTATGTACTCAGAGTATAACACTCAAGCTCGACACTGCTAGACAAACAATACTACGTATCCTTGGCTGCTAGATATGTACCACTCCTGCTGACGTGTTGTACACAATTTGTAAGTTGCTTTGAATGAAAGCGTCAGCTAAATGACCAAATGTATTTAAATATGTAACTCACAAAACATTCCATGGCCCCAAAATCATGTGGGGACTGTGGGATATTCTGAAGAAGAATGTTCTCAGTCAACCGATGTTTGGATAATAACAAAGGTTTATTAACCAAACAGATAGAAATATACACATAGTATTTAGAGAGAATGGCTGAGGCTCTCGCCCCAGGTGATCAGCTGAAATGACCCAGGTAAAGAGACCTGGAATGTTGTTGGGAGGAGCATTATATTGTTAAAAGGGGGGGAGGTGGTCCCATTTGATAGGTCAAATGGGGGGGGGGATACAGGATTGGGGAGAGGGGGGGACACAGGATTGGGGAGAAAGGGGAGGGGAATGTCTTTACATGAGGGAGTTGGGGAATCATTATATTATTCCACAGTTACTCACTTTTCTCTTCATAATGTGGGTGAGATTACTGTATAATATCAGGGGAGGGGGATGTCTTTACATGAGAGAGTTGGGGAATCATTATATTATTCCACAGTTACTCACTTTTCTCTTCATTATGTGGGTGAGATTAATGTATAATACACCAGGATTATTTGGAACAGGTAAGAGTGAATAGATATGGTAAAAGAATGGGACCGATGTAATCCATCGGTTATCAGATAATGAATAAAATAGAAAACAATAAAAATAAATGAAAATTTTGGCCAATGTGATCTGTTGGTTGGCATAACAGTTTAAAATAGAAATATTTACATACGTGATTCATGACATGATTGACTGGACTAAAGTCTGTGTTATTTTGATATCAGAGATGTGGGATGTGGGAATATCACCCTTTTCTTTTATTAATAATGGTCTGATTTAGCCACTCAAATACCTATATCAATGAGTGGTCCTCAACTCTGATATCAAACACCAAATTACATAATCATTAGAAGCTCTGGTTGTGCCTATCTTGGCTTGGCTCCAGTCGCTCACGTTGTGACTCAGACATTTAAGTGGTAACTATGTGTCTTCATGATAATATCTATGGGAGCTAAGATCATGGTTGTACATACAGACATAGTAATAACCCAATTAAATACATGTGAACACTGTCTCTGTGTGGTCAGAGTGCACAGGGTGAAAACACAAAATTGTGTGCATAATTATCAGGAATAGGATTTACAAATAGGCATTAACCTAGTGGCTAATGTATAAAAAAACATTTAAAAACCGTTAACCTAGTGGTTTGTATAAAAACTGATATAAAGGTGATTATGATAATCGTTATGCATTGTTCTAGTATTTTGCTGTGGTGCATACTATCAATGGTCAAAACAAAACTTGGTGTTTTGGAACAAATGTGATCATTCCTTATTGTTATTATAAAATTGGAACCTGTTCCACCCCACGGGGACGGTACCGACCCCTTTTTGACATTATTATCATATATTAATATTTTTATGAGTGATGCAATAAATTAACGTTTTTAAAATCAAACGTTTTCAAGTATTATTATCACTACTATGTCACAAATACATGTAGAATGTAAAACGTTAGGTTGGCAATAGTTTAGCAATAGGTTAAAAGTGAGTTTATATCATTTAAAGTTTTTATTTTTCACTCGCGTTTTTGACCCGGAAGCGGAAATGGAAATGTTGAACCATGGGAATTGTAGTTTTTTTGCGGCCATTTTGAAGAGCGCCTCGCCAGCTATCTGCCAGCGTCGGAATTTCTCCAATCTACACTTCCTGTGGTCCGCTATGGCGTTTCAAAGTTCAGTGTTCTGAATGAATCATATCAATAATTGTTATGATTCGCGATAATAAGCTACAAAAGGTAACGTTTTTGACAAATATTGAAACGCAGTCAGTTTCTCCACACTATTGTAATCATGTAGGAATAATTTGATCTGAAATTAGTTACAAAATGGTTACACTGTGGGAGAAATAAAAAAGTACAGTTGATTACATTAAATATCTGTATATGTTATTATTATGCATGCCTGGTGATACTATATCCAAATTGAACTCGGCCATTTGGAAGATACTATATGTATATATATATATAAATGTGCGAATTGGCTATAATAAGGTAATGTATAAGCATATATTCTATATTCTATAATAATATTTCAAATTGCATTGGTCCGGATGGGAGAATTCAGTACTGTATATACAAAACCTTCAATTTTATCATCTTCCCTTTATTAATTTCCTTAGATCTTTTGTACACATGATCTCAAGATGGTACTGAATGAGCTCAGTGGCAGTTTTTTAAGTTTGGTCATTATTATCATGGTTTTATTCACTGTCAAAGATGAAAAGAAAAATCATAATTCATATTTTCCTTTGTTTCATCAGAATTTAAGCAAGCCTAGTAATAGACACAATATTTCTGACACTGAGAATACATTCATTGAGGTCCATAGATGTTCCTAGATACCAAGAATATGCAAATAGCCCTTGTAGAATTGGAGCAATATTCCATTTACCTAGGTATACATTTTATGCAGATTTCACCTGGGGTGGAACAGGTTAATGCAATCTTACTGATTGTATTTCATCATATTCTTAGTTAATAATTTTCCAGATACATATGAACATTCAGTTGATGTTTCTGTGAGTCTGTCGTGTGGCAGCGCCAGACAGTAAGACAGTAATCTAAAAAAATAACAATGTGAACAATATGTGCTAGGCCTGTTTTACTGCAAGTGTTTAGGCGTTTCTCGTGTGTTCAGGTCCCCCTCCACTCCTTGTGTATCTCGTCAAAGGTCACAGGGTTATTGGGAGTGGTGGGGTGGTCGTCCACGGGGACGCTGTAGCTTCCCCTCCCGGAGCCTGTGTTGCTCTTCATCCGCTGCTGTGCTCACGCTTGGCCTTTATCAGGCCCAGAGACATGGTCGGCCTTCCGTTCCTTGTTATCGCGGTACCGCTTAGTGGAGGGCGAAGGTTTGCCGGACGCTCTCTCTCACACGGATGGTGGAGATACACATGGCCTTGGTCTGTCGTAGGCCGCCGGGGTGGCGCAGCATGTCATCCTTTCTGTGTCTGTTCCCCTTCCTTTGGGGACGTCTGTGTCGTGTGGGCTGGGTTGGATGGCGGCTCTCTCAGGTTGTGTCCGTAGCTCCTTGGCGGCGTCCCTCGTGGCCCTCTGTTGCCGTGGGTCTCCCTGGTCTCTGGGTTGTGTTCCTCCTTTCCTGGTCCCGCCGTCGTTCGTGGTTCAGGTCATGCGTCGTCTCACTCGTCCTGTCCTCTCACCAATTTATGATCTGAGGATGATGAAAACTGCCTTAGAAAACCTCCTCACATAAATTATTCAACGCCTTTCTGCTAAAGAGGAAAATCAATAAGGAATGATCACAGAGTCACATTGCAAATTATATTGTTAAACAGGGCAGAACCAGTTGGTTTGTTCCAAATAATCCTGTTTGTGACGTCAATTGTGGGATATTCTGAAGAAGAATGTTCTCAGTCAACCGAGGTTTGGATAATAACAAAGGTTTATTAACCAAACAGATAGAAATATACACATAGTATTTAGAGAGAATGGCTGAGGCTCTCGCCCCAGGTGATCAGCTGAAATGACCCAGGTAAAGAGACCTGGAATGTTGTTGGGAGGAGCATTATATAGTTATATATCGTATGGCTATCGCGTCCCGCTCTAGCCTATTGAGATACCCCTTATCTCCTATGGTACCTAATGTACCCCACGAACAACTAAAATGCACCCCACCTGAGGGCCCCGCCCCTATGGAGGCGTAGCCTATATAACCATGACTCTGGTCACCAAACACTCTTCCTCTATTTTCGTTCCATCGTATCGGCTGCGTGCACCATACGTAACTAGCAGGATGAAAAAGATCAGAGTCATAATGTTGAAAGCTTACCGGAGGTTGCTGGCCCCTGGCATCTTCGAAGCATGTTTTCGGCGACACAACGGGCCTATGTTGATGTTCCTCGTCTGATGACAGCAGATCAAGGTTCAGCTGTACAAGATTGGCTGTCGGGCCAGCTTGTACTCAGGTAGGCCCTGTGTCTTCAGGCATGGGTATTAGTGTTAGTAATGCTGGTTTGTTTTGTTACACAGCCATGTTGTGTGTTGGCGCCGGGGGCAGGATGGTTTGGTGAACGTTCACTGCAGTGAACGGTTTCCAAACTGTCTTGGGCGTGCTGCTAAACATCTAATGCTATGCTACATGCTATCGCTAATGCCACATGCTACCACTACTGCTACATACTAACTGCTCCGCTGTTCTAATGTCTCCGCCATGAGATGTTGTCACTTCTCCCTCCTCTTGCCCGGTTCATCAATGAAGGTCAGTCGGTGGCTGTTGTGGTTTTTTTTGCTGAGTCCTATTTACCTTTTTTCGGGTAAATGGGTTGACAACAGGGTAGGCCGTGGCTAGGTAGCCTAGCCAGGTATGTTACCTTGTGTTCCGGCGGGGTCTATGGAACGGTGTCCCCATCTGGGGCCGATGCGTGAGCTCGGCGGTGTAGCAGTAGAGCTATATTACTGCAGGATGGGACTTAACGGCGGGTTGTGGCTCAGCTGGCTAGTTCCTATCCACATTGGCGTCGGGTAGTGGGGCTATGGGTCCAGCCGACATGGTAAACATGTTGCGTGTCTGTGCGCAGGCGGTTGTTGATCTGGGTTCCACATCGCCTCACGCTAGGCTGTAGTAGTATAGGGGCAGGGCCGCCTGGGAGAAATGTGAGGCCCTGTGCGAATTTAAACGCGAGGCCCCCCACCCCCTGAGGCGGCCCTGTGTAGTGGGCTATTGTTTCGTTCTGTCACTCTGCTATGAGAAGGTCTGTCTTGCTACAGCTTTCTCTCCTCTCAACCATTCATACTGACGGTCAATCGGTATACTGGGGGAGTAGTGCGGGGGGGGGCTTTGTTTACCTTTTTTGGTAAATGGGCTAAGCTAGGGCTGGTGTGCTGTTGTGAATATTTTGAATGAAGGCGGGACTAGTTCGCTCTGGTCCGCCTCCCCTTAACGTTGTGTATATGGGTTTGCTCATTCTACAGTATTTTGTGGTTTAGTTCTTTTATTCATTTAACCCTTTCATGGTGCACACCACAGTGGAGGTTGCTGGTGCTCCGTGTTAACATCAGTCCTTTGTTTTTGACATATTGAAACAGTGCCCCGCCCGGCCGACGCCATGGGTGGGTCGGCCTGGCGAGTGGCTGGTGGGCTGTTAAAGCCTGTACCGCCACGGTATGGAATTGGCAGCGATTAGAACTGTGTTCGAATTGCTGTTTTTTTCTATAAAAAAAAATGGTGTCTGGTGGCGGGGCCTTGAGGGCCAGCCGACGTCGACACATCGCGCGAGGTTGTTGACGTTATTAGCTTTGACCCAGCCGCAAGCTATAACCGCTCAGGGCCCTCTCCGCAGGGGATTTTGGTCTTCTGCTGGAGCGCGGGCGGTATTGTCCTAGGCCCTACACCGCCTCACACCGCGCAACCAGAAGAAGAGAGAGCACGGCCTCGTCAGCGGCGATGACGAGGCCCTCGACAGGTGGCCATGTTTTCCCCCGCCGGAGGTATCCTGGGCGTTGATTCGACAGGTGTCCACAAGGCCGACAGCCTTGGCGGCCGAGGGATCGGCCATGTAGGATGGGTTCGGCTTGAACAAACAAGCCGTCACCGTCCTGCCGCGAGCAGCCCGCTCTCCGATCACTCCCTTCTCCAACACCAGTGGAAAAAGTGGGCTCTGATTGTTTCCTTTGGCTGCGGGCCGCGTGCCTTCGTTGAAGCGCGGGCGGCCCCCCTTTCGCTTAAGTGTTGTCAGCAGGGGGGCTCGAAACCTTTTGAGGCACACAGTGCGGGCTTCCCCGGCCTCGCCTTCGCCAGGCCAGGTATCATGTTGGTGCCTCCCACTCCTGAAATATTGGCAGTGGTCGCAGGCACGCGTGATTTGGGGTGGTAGTAATATCACTGCAGGGCTACGGTGTGTAGGAACCCATGGGGTCCTTACACCTTGCATGTCCGGCTGCAGAACAACTCCTCAGCATGTTCTGGAGGGGTGTTCAGTGGGGGGGCTTTTTTCATCGGAAGCCCCCCGTATCAGGCCGGCCCTTTCTGTCGGGGTCCCCCCTTCGGTGCGATTGCCTCGTGGATGGTGTCAGAGTCAGATGTCCCGACACGGAACGCGCTGCTCGCACGGTTCCAGGGTTGGCTACGCACAGCGGGGGGACCGGGCCAACTATCTACAGTTCCTGGCGGACCTGCGCCACGTGACGGTGGGTGCGTTGGGAGTGTCATCACATATGACTACGGCAGTACCATATGTCGAGGTGGATGGAGAGAACGCTGAGGCGGGGACTTGTGTTTACACAACCCCACCCGTTTTCAGGTTTGGTACAGACCCTATTGTCAGGGTCTCCAGCAGTGACAGCTCTGGTCAACGAGATCCAATCTCTGTGGACGAAGCAAGCCATTGTCGTGGCATTCTCCTCCCGGTGTTCTCTGCTTGAGAAGTCGGGAGGGAGGGGTGTAAGACCCAGGCTGGACCTGTCCCATGGGAAGGTTCAGCATTTTTTGGATCGTCTCCTACCTGTTGAACACTGTCAGGTGGGGGTCTGGTTCTCCTCCATAGACCTGTAGGATGCGTATGTGCATCTCCGATCTTCCATCCTAGGGCTTACCTACGCTTCCTTTGCAGGGTTAGCGTATGAGTACCAGAGGCTGCCGTTCGGTTTTCTCTGGCTCCCCACATCTTCACCAAGTGCGTGGAGGCCGCACTGGGGCCTCTGCGTCGTCAGGGGTTACGGAGTGTTCTGCCCTGATGACGTTCTGGTCCTTCGCGGTCAAGGTGGATCGTCAGGTCTCGTACCAGGCAGGTCTCTACCTGCCTGGGGTTGCTGTAGACTGGATGTAGAGTACTCCTCTTCCCAGTCAACGGTTGGAGGGCTATGGGCATCCCTCTCAGAGCGTGTTGTCAACACGCTCGGGAGGTTCCGTCCTAGGACGGTTACGGCGCTGTCTCACGTCACGTTTTCACCGACGCCTCCCTCGCTGGTGACGCGTTGGGCCAACGCAGTAGGGGGCAGCTGGCAAATTATGCTGCCCGGTCTGCGCTACGTTCAATGTGTTGGTGTTGAAAGCGGTCCTTCTGGTCCACAAATGGTGTTGATCAGGACGGACGATACGACGTCAGTGTCGTGTATCGACAGACAGGGAGGAGTACGCTCCCCCTGTCTGCACCAGGCGGCGGGCGGCTGGCTATGGGCGTCCTTCATCTGCGCGGCCTGAGGGCTCCCCACATCCCCGGCAGGGAGAATGTGGGTGCAGGTGTACTGTCGCAGGCGGTCCTCATCCTGACGGGTGAGGATTACGTCTGGACATAGCCAGGCATGTCTGGGACCGATGCCGTGCCGCCAGGGATTCTTCCCCATACATCTGTTAGGTCAGTTGTTGGGACGGGTACGTTGAGGGGCGCAGGTTCTTTATCCTGATGGTGGTACCATCCGGAATGCGCATGCTCCCTCCACTGTCGCGCTTACGCGGGCAGATGACGTATGTTCCAAGTGTGGTGTAAGGCGGGGGGCCGGGACTCAGTCTCCTGCCCCCTGGATGCTGTCCTTAGTTACCTCCAGTCTCTCCTTGATAGACTGTCGGCTTCGACGGTGAGGGTATATGCAGCAGCTATATCCTCCTATCATGAGGGGTTTGAGGGGATGTCTTGTTCAGCCACCCTCTTGTGAAGCGTTTCCTGCTTGGCGCTCGACGTGTTAAGCCGGTGCAACGCTCCTGGGCTCCGACTTGGGATCTTCAACTGGTCCTCGGTCGGTTGTAGTGTTGTCAAAAATATCGAAGTATCGATACATATCGATACTGAATATTTAAAACGGCTTCAATACTCATTTCCCGAAGTACCGATACTTTCTGCAGTATCGGTACCAGCTGGCTGCTCCCGCAAGTTGTTGACAGACAGACGCGCTGCCAGAGCCTTGCCCTTCCGCCTCCTCGCTCAGAGCAACAGACACAAGCTGCTGCCTGCTGCAGCCTCCTCGTTGGAAACGGGGTAGTTGTGTCGAGTTCATGCGTGTACTGGTGTAGTGGGCTCGGCTTGACGTTACTCCGTTTCCATGAAGTGATAGGTGGCCAGCTAGCTAGCATTAAGCTAACGGAGGAACGACAGCTAACGTTAGCTAATAATAGCGTTGTTTACAAACTGAAGACAGGGCTGCCTGCCCGGCTGTGAGGGGGAGGAGGAAGAGAGAGAGAGAGAGAGAGAGAGATTTCTCCGGAGCTATGCTATGCTATGTAACGTTAATAAATGCTCCGAGCATAGCTCCGAAGAAATCTCTCTCTCTCTCTCTCTTCCTCCTCCCCCTCACAGCCGGGCAGGCAGCCCTGTCTTCAGTTTGTAAACAACGCTATTATTAGCTAACGTTAGCTGTCGTTCCTCCGTTAGCTTAATGCTAGCTAGCTGGCCACCTATCACTTCATGGAAACGGAGTAACGTCAAGCCGAGCCCACTACACCAGTACACGCATGAACTCGACACAACTACCCCGTTGCCAACGTTCGGTCGAGCGGAGCCGGAGCCCATCCTACACCAGTACACGCGTAACGTTAATAAATGCTCCGAGCATAGCTCCGGATAAATCTCTCGCTCTCTCTCTCTCTCTCTCGCTCTCTCTCTCGTCATAACTAGGAAGGTGCGCTCAGTAGACCTAAAATCTCCAGCAGCCACTCTCTCTTTCTCTCTCTCTCTCTCTCTGATCTAAAGATAAACAAAGGGTTTTAAAAGTGTATTTATCTTCTCGTATAGAGAGAAGCTGAGGAGAATCAACCAGCAACAAAAGCAAAATTTGTAAAAAAATAAAAAAATAAAATTATAATAAAAAAAAAATTATTATAATTTTTTTTTTTTGGTATTGAAAGTATCGAAAGTATCGATACTTTTCAAGGTATCGTATCGAAGTCGAAATTCCAGTATCGTGACAACACTAGTCGGTTGTCCTTGGCCCCGTTAGAGCCGCTCGAGCAGGCGCCGTTGGAACAGCTGTCGTTCAAGACCGCGTTCTTGCTGGCCGTCACCTCCGCTGACGCGTGGGTGTGCTTTGTGCTCTCTCGGTACGCCCAGAGTGCCTGTCTTTCCTTCCGATTGCGGTGCCACTCTGCGGCCTAATCCTGCCTTCGTGCCTGTAAATATCCGGAGTTCTTCCGCTCCAGGGATATTGTGGTTCAGGCGTTTTCATCCGCCTCCTCGCGGTGGTGAGTTAGATGCGGGCCTTCACCTGTCATGTCCGGTCCGTGCTTTGGGAATTGCCTCAGCCGTACTCAGGACCTCGGGGTCACCGTTCAGCTTTGTGTCTGTCACGGTGGTTCTCATGCCGGTAAGGCACTATCGAACAGCGCCTGTCCCATTGGTTGTGCGAGGGCATTGCCCTCTGCTACACGTTGGCTGGGCAGGATCCCCCTGGGGGCGTCAGGGCGCACTCCAATCGTGGGGTGGCTGCCTCTGCCGCTCTCCTGGGTGGGGCCTCGGTGGAGGACATCTGTGCTGCAGCCTCATGGTCCTCCCCAGGCCCCTTTGTAAGGTTTTACCTCATGGACATGACCGGGGGTTCTGTCTCCCAGGCGGTTCTAGGGTCTGTGGCCTTTCCTGCTTCCCGTCCTTTGGAAGGGTAGCAGGACTGTATGGGTATGGGCCACAGTGTGTTGAGTCACACGTGGTTCCGCCTGTGCGGTGTGTTCAAGGGGTTCTAGTTCCCTCTTGTTCGCATTCAGGTGAGTTGACTGTGCCCCCCCTTCATTAGGAAGGATGGGGTGACAGGGCTCCCCGCACCCCTTGATGTCGGCTTACGGGTCCTCAGGGGGTACATCTGTCGGGTCTCGCGTCCGCTCTAACCCATATCTCATACGATATATAACGATAGGTTATGTATATAACCTAGTTATATTAGTATTGGCTGAGCGTCCCGCTCTACGCGGCCCTGAGTTCCCTTTTGAGGGATCTTTTGCTGGAACGAAATTTGGCGAGGAAGAGTGTTTGGTGACCAGAGTCATGGTTATATAGGCTACGCCTCCATAGGGGCGGGGCCCTCAGGTGGGGTGGATTTTAGTTGTTCGTGGGGTACATTAGGTACCATAGGAGATAAGGGGTATCTCAATAGGCTAGAGCGGGACGCTCAGCCAATACTAATATAAATCGTTAAAAGGGGGGGAGGTGGTCCCATTTGATAGGTCAAATGGGGGGGGGATACAGGATTGGGGAGAGGGGGGGGACACAGGATTGGGGAGAAAGGGGAGGGGGATGTCTTTACATGAGGGAGTTGGGGAATCATTATATTATTCCACAGTTACTCACTTTTCTCTTCATAATGTGGGTGAGATTACTGTATAATATCAGGGGAGGGGGATGTCTTTACATGAGAGAGTTGGGGAATCATTATATTATTCCACAGGACCCCCCCTGGAGGTCCTGACCGACCCACAGGTTGAGAACCACTGCTCTAGGTGATCTTTTCCCTCTAGTGCAGTGGTTCCCAACCTTTTTTCCCCCCAGGGACCCCCAAACATCTCTGATGAAATTCGCGGACCCCCTCCTAATAAGATACCATAAAATACTTTTTTTTTTCATTTTAATAACAAACTGCTTATACACAGGCATATGCATCACAATTAGACCCACTATGCTTCTTTGACTTGTGCCTTCAATCAACAAATCTCATCTTGCACCATATGCATTTCAAAATGTTTGGCCAATATTCAAATGCTGTATTCATCCTCTCAAATCAGGCCCTAATGGTGAACGGTTTGCATTTATGGAACAAATCAATGCAACAAATTAAACTAAATATGAGACAGGAAATTCCAATCAGTAGCAGAGAGAATCTGTCCTAGCTGGGTTTAATACCTTTTTTTTGTCATTTTAATAACAAACTGCTTATACACAGGCATATGCATCACAATTAGACCCACTATGCTTCTTTAACTTGTGCCTTCAATCAACAAATCTCATCTTGCACCATATGCATTTCAAAATGTTTGGCCAATATTCAAATCCTGTATTCATCCTCTCAAATCAGTCCCTAATGGTGAACGGTTTGCATTTATGGAACAAATCAATGCAACAAATTAAACTAAATATGAGACAGGAAATTCCAATCAGTAGCAGAGAGAATCTGTCCTAGCTGGGTTTAATACTTTTTTTTGTCATTTTAATAACAAACTGCTTATACACAGGCATATGCATCATAATTATACCCACTATGCTTCTTTGACTTGTGCCTTCAATCAACAAATCTAATCTTGCACCATATGTATTTCAAAATGTTGGCCAATATTCAAATCCTGTATTCATCCTCTCAAATCAGGCCCTAATGGTGAACGGTTTGCATTTATGTTGAATGAAGTAAGAATCCACTGCAGTAAAAATATCCTGGTAGTAAGGTTGACTGACATGAGAATGTCCTGCTTCAGATCCTCATTTTCAATATATTGCACATAAACGATGAGCACAGCCTCATCTGCGACAGTTGTAGTTTCATCAAGTTGTATGGCAAATGGACCCTTTCTAAGCTTTTCTGACAGCTGCTGCTCGCAATCACTTGACATCTTATCAATTCGGTCTTTCACTACATTGTTCGAGAGTGGTACTGATTTTAGTTTATCCGCCACCTGTGGGCCGCACAGTTTCTAAACCATTTTGATGCAGGCTGGTTTGATGAGCTGCTCGCCAATATTGTGCGGTTTCTTTGCTTTTGCAATTAAAAGCGAACACTCAAAGGAGGCTTCGGTAGCCTTCTGTAAATCACTGCCACCCCTGCTCCACGCTACTCTAACATCAACAGGCTTGTTCGCCTTGAGAGACTGTTCTTTCCTCCGAAAAAAGTCTGGATCCTTCCCAACGGTTTCTGGGTGCTTAGACGCCTGATGTCTCTTCAGCTTGCTGGGCTTCAGGCTCGAGTTTGCCAACTTTTCTCCACAAATCACACACTCAGGTCGTTTGTCTGGTCCCTCAGTGAAGCCCATGGTGATGTAATTTTCGCGATTGCTGTAGGTCCTAACTTTTTTTGCAGATGAGCTGCCGTCATCTCCTTTTCGTTTGTCACACATTTTCGCCTCTGGCGGCTGACTGCAGACGAGCCGAGAAAGTTAACTAGCGTGCTAGGCTAGCTACAGAAAGTGATACAGTCAACTGATTCGCGTTTTAGCGGCTACCCGGTAGCCTACTGTTAACGTTCAAAAATCATGTCTAGATGTTTATTTATTTATCTTTATTTTTTATTGTAGTGGAGAGACTATTCATGCTTCTGATGATAAAAAAAAATAAAAAAAATAAAAAAATAAAAAAAAATAAAAAAAAAAAGACCTCAAATCATCTGTGGTCTGGCGGACCCCCTGCGGACCCCAGGTTGGGAATCACTGCTCTAGTGTATGTATTATTTATGTTAGTTTGTTTTTTCTTTTCTCCACCCCCATAATATTGTTCATGTTCTGCCTACAGTGAAACATGATAGCAGCTATCTGTTAGTTAAATCTGTTGACAAAAAGTGCACTGACTTGTGTGCTGTTTGGGAACAGTTGACAATGTTTATGTAAAGCTTTTCATCAGCTTACCTGAATGTGTTCTCAAGTTAGTGCTGGACGTGTGGGAAGTTGAGAGAAGCTTCGTTTTTGGCTGACACAATAAACACCTAAACACATATGTTTTAGGCGTTTTTTCAGTCAAACTCATAAATGTTTCCAGATAGGGCCATGGAGAGGCATTGTTGTTATTGACATCATCTTCATCAATGCCATCAGCCCTGGAAACATCTAATCCTTCTGCCATTTCGTGCGGACTGGTTCATTCGTCATTCATGGTCTGTGTTTTGATTTTTTTACTTCCTGGAGCTGGAGTGGCATGTCCCGCCCTATCCTGCCTCTGATTGGCCTACCCGTAATGTTTTGGCATAACCTCGACCCAATCGTGAGTCGTCATACTCATATCTAAACCAACCAACCAATCATAGTGGGTTTTCTCCAATAGTATCCAGCTGCAGGACCGGAGAACACAACACTATCAGGACTGAAGACACTTTTTTTTCTTTTTTTTTTCTGTTTCTCCGGACAGTAGCATGTAGCGTTTGATCACGCTACATCACTACTTGATTCTAAAAATAGCTGCACTACAGAGACCGCTACTTGGTTCAAAAGTAGCGACGCTACCATCACGCTACTGAGAAATGTAGTTAAGCTATGTAGCGTCGCTACTTGTAGCTAGCTACTGCCCATCACTGTTTGTAACGACCCTACACTGATTATTAAGCTTATAGCCAGCTGGTTTGTAATGACCCTACACTGATTATTAAGCATATAGCCAGCTGGTTTGTAACGACCCTACACTGATTATTAAGCTTATTGACCCTTTCAGGTGTTCCTTTTTTTGTAGTTTTCTAGAACTATAGCTTCCAATTTGACGGCATGATTTGAATGTTCAGTTTTCAAAATTCCCGATGACACCTGAAAAGGTTCAAGCTGGTGCTGTAATATTAAACTTAATTTAAACCATGATAGGCTCACTCAACCCTGACAGGTTGTCACCCACAGCAAGTCAAGTCAAGTCAAGTAAATTTTATTTGTATAGCACATTTCCAGGCAGCGGCAGCTGGCACCAAAGTGCTTCACAGGCAGGTTGATAAAAACAAAATAATATGATGCATGTGCTGTCCTCCCGATGATGTTTTTAATCAAAGGTAGACGGCCAGCCAAACTCTTCAATAAGCAACATGAGTCAACGTAACTTCCTTGTTTCTTGTTTAATGCAGTTCTTGTTGCTAGGATAGGAGTAAAACTGAAACAGAATGAAGTGCATAGTGTTACTACTAGTGCACGTAAAAAGTATAGATATACAGTAAGTGTACTAAATGATTATATGTAGACATGTTGTACTAAACATTCCAAGTATTATGCACATCTACTGTATCTGCCATTAGCATGTATCACAGGTAATAGAATACGAACATAACAGCGACCCATCTACGACAATATACTTCAAAACTGAAAGATAACCTTGCAAACAATAAAGGATTACTTACAGACAATGGTTACGATGGGGCAAATCAAAGGATTACTATAGATAAGAACAGCATGTTGTTCATAATGAGAACTCTCTTCCTGGTGAAGCTGCAGGTCCCACTTCCTGTTTATCTTTGAGCTACCACTTCCTGTTTTACCATGAGGTCCCACTTCCTGTATATACCACGTTCGACCAACAGGTGGTGCCAAAGCAAATCAAAACCATATAAACTGCCTGGGAGGCAGAACAATGCAAGATATAAGATTAAAAACACAGTAAAGCAATGAAAGTAATAAAAACATGTAGGACACAGTAAAACAAAGAGGATAGAAGGGCCAGGGGTCTATTGGTGATTAAGTGGGGGGGAAGGCCAAGGAGAACAGGTAGGTTTTTAAAAGTGATTTAAAAGCTTGCACGGTCTGGGCGGCCCGTACGCTGAGGGGGAGGCTGTTCCACAATCTACATCAGACATCAGCATGAAGGTCATAAGAGCCAGGGTGAGAAGGATCATGTATGAACACCAGAACCCAGCTGAGGCCCACCAAGGTCAGGGGTAACGTTCCCTTCCTACCCCCTCCTCCTCTTCTTCACTGATGTGTGCAACCGACCTCACACACACACACACACACACACACACACACACACACACACACACACACACACACACACACACACACACACACACACACACACACACACACACACACACACACACACACACACACACACACACACACACACACACACACACATACACACACACACACACACACACATGCATACTGTGCACACTGTCTCACACACAAACTCCCTCACCAGTCCCACTCAGGTCTCTCCAGAGCCAGTTGAAGCTCAGGCAAAACCTATGCATGTTTCACTGATTCAGTTAATTTAACGTTTAACAGTTCCCCCAAAGCCCATTTACATCCAGTGTAGCTACAGTATGTCCTCTACTATGCTGTGTGTGTGTGTGTGTGTGTGTGTGTGTGTGTGTGTGTGTGTGTGTGTGTGTGTGTGTGTGTGTGTGTGTGTGTGTGTGTGTGTGTGTGTGTGTGTGTGTGTGTGTGTTCTACATTTTGTAGAAGCCACAGACACTGAGATTTTGTCTTCTTCTGAATATTTCTGCCAATGATCACTAATACCTAGCAGTAGCTATAATTGATATAAGATCAATTAGGGTAGACCTAGAGTAATCTGGCCTAGTGATCTGGCCTAGGGGGTTCTAATACCAGCTGGGATAAATTGAGGCCACTAATAATCGGAAGCATCACTCAGCCCATTCAGATTAAAGCCACCCAAAACAATCAACTCAGCATCAGAATACTGAGAAAGTAGATCCGCTATTGTGAGAATGGAACTTGACTCAGCAGATGGGGGGGTTCTATAGACCCCTTCCACAATCACTGAGACAGGTCCTAACTGAACCTTGAGTGCAAGAAATCCAAAGCATCTTGGTAAGGTGACAGCATTTCAAATTGAGAGAAACTTGATTTATTAGATTTATTTTACTAGTAAGGCATTCATCAGTGCATCCTGTATGACGAGGTGGCTTGGTCTTCTCAGAGAGAGGTGAAATAGGCATTGGTATCTGTTTATCTTTAAGGCAGCTTGATGGAAAATTGCCACCATATATCACAATGATGCTATATTGGAATGATGGACCTTATCAGACTTACTCAAATGATTGGCTTACACTAAAGGTCCCACAAGTTCAGACTGAACTTGGTAAGTCTGCCTTTTGTTTTGATGCGCCAGCTTCTTGGAATGATCTTCAACTCACACTAAAAATCAATAATCCACTATCCTATGGACGATTTAAAAACATGATCACAAAACGTTTAATTTGATAGTTGCCTGGTTCCTGTCCAGTTTGGATGCAAGCCATCCGTATTGTACAAATTATGCACAGTCCAAAACAAATAAAAATGGCTGATGAAAGCATAACCTGTTGCAGTACAGATGTTTTTCCACCACTGATGGAGGCTAAACAGATGAGTGAAATATTCAGAGCTGGTTGACACAGAGGGAATAGGACCAGATAGAATACATTGTTTGCCCAAGCACTTAATAGTTAATATATACTGTATATATTTTTTAAAGCAAATGATTTCATGCTGTGATGGAGTTTAAAACTGATTGTCTGGACATGACATAATTTGTTCCTGCATGCACTATGACAGTGTGTAGACTGAAGGATGAAGTGTTGGTGAGATTTCGATCAAACCCTCTACTTTGCAACAAGAAAGGCAGTAGGTTACAGCACTGAGTAGGACCACAGATCTAATAATAAGATTATTTTATAAATGTGTTGTGATACAATTCTTTTTTCTTTTTCATTTTTACATGTAACAAAACACAACACAACAACCTCCCCCACTAACCATCCAAAAACTTGCAGTCCCACGATTGGCGCACATGTCACATGACCAGAAACATGCGTGGCCAATCAGAGACGCGGAAACACGAATTTGTTGTGGAAAGTATTCAGGTGTCCCGGGTTCGATTCCCGGACCCCGCGACCTTTACCGAATGTCTTCCCCCCGTCTATCTCCCATTCTTCCTCTCTCTCTCTACCGGATTGCCCAGTCGCAAAAATCAATAAAAACCTAAAAAAAACATAACTTGAAAAGAGAATTATAATCACGATTATTTATTTTTATTTTATTATTTTTTAGTTATCACTTTTTCTGTATTTTTGCTCCCATCCCAATTTAGTCCCACTGTCGGCCTAGAGAGGGTGTAGAGCTACCACATGCCTCCTCCGATACATGGAGTCAGCCAGCCGCTTCTTTTCACTTGACAGCGAGGACTCTCACTGGGGTAATGTAACACGTGCGGAGGTTCACGCTATTTCCCCCCGATCCCCTCCCTGCTGAACAGGCGCCCCGACCGACCATGCAGGAACCACAGTTCACAACGACCAGGACACATACCACGCCGGCTTCCCACCCGCTAACACTGCCAATTGTGTTAGTAGGGACGACTGACCAAGCCGGAGGTACCGCTGATAGCTGGATTCGATCCCAGAGTATCTGCGGTGGTAGGCGAGTTTATTCTCCACTGCGCTACCCAGCCGCCCACGATTATTTTTATCATAATCACGATTCAGTTGTCATTGATGTGTGAGAACATCACAGGGCTTGACGCTTACCTTTTTCCCAAGGAGCACATTGTCACTCCTAAATGAAAAAATTTAAATGAAGAAATGTAGGAGGACAGTGAAGCAAGATTTTCCTACTGTCACTTTTTTCAGTAGAGTTGGGTATCTTTGGGTATTATCGATTTTAGTTCTGGTTCTGCTTATCGAATCTGGTTCTTATTGAATCTCTGTTCCAATTCTTAAACAATTAAATATCAAGAACCAAAACTATTCTACCTTTCATTCTTGGCAGATTTAGGCTATAGGCTAGTCAGTAAAGCGCTAACTGCAGGAGAGAGACCCCAACCTCAACCATAACGTTCATTGAACCACAGAAGTCCCAGAGAAGCGGCAGTGCAACAACCTCAGGCTTGTGGCAGTTAGTAGTACTTTACGTGTAACGCTAGGAATTGCTCAGGAGCATATGTTGGTGTAGTTTGAACATAAACCCTAATGTGAGGCTACATTTGACTTATGTTTGTATGTACACATGTGTGTGGGTGCATCGTGCGCATGTGTGTCTTTTCTCACATGCATGTTGCAAACGTGTGTGTAGTATGTGTGAAAGGTCAGGGGTATAAATTGGTGGAAAGCCTTTCGGGGACAATGTCCCTGGGATGCATTCACTGTGTCTGCAGCAATTACCAGGCTAATGATTAGAATCAGCCTCCTCCCAGTGATGAATCACTGTGGGTGATGGTCAAAAGGTGAGATAGAGGGAGGGATGCAGGGAGGGGAAGATAGGGAGGAGTTGAGTGAGTGAGTGAGTCGTTTCAATGTCAGAAAGTTAGAGATGTTATTTGCCATGTTCAAGATTCAAGATTCAAGAGGTTTATTTGTCACATACAGGTGCAACTCGATACATTAGAATATCGTGGAAAAGTTATTTTATTTCAGTAATTCAATTCAAAAAGCGAAACTCTTGTAGATTATAGATTATAGATTCATTCAAAGCTCATGAAAGCCCAAAATTCGGTATCACCAATACAAAAACAATTTATGTATTTTTCTTTTTAATATAGAAATGTCGGCCTTTTGAAAAGTATGTTCATGTATGTTCACTCAGTACTTGGTTGGGGCTCCTTTTGCACAAATGACTGCATCAATACAGCAAAATATATAGACTTTTCCACAATATTCTAATTCAATGAGCTGCACCTGTACATACCAGGGTATACAGTGAAATGCGGGTGGCCATGCCCGCTTTGATTGTGCAATAATACTAAATAATAAAATAGACATAATAAACAGGTAATAAAATAGACATAAAATAGACATGTTAAAGTCCTGAGATAATGCAATACAATGTTGCTACGAATTAAGGCACTGGGTCCTATGTACACTCCTATACACTATACAGTTTTTACTCTATATCATTATGCTATACTTGCTATCTCTAAACTATACTATACAAGAACCACAACAGTTCTTCCTTAAAGTGACCTTTATTTTCCTCGTTCCTTACCTCTTAACCTGCGCCCCCAAAATTGGCCATTTTAGTTTTAGTTTTTGAGGACTGCATACTTTTTTTGCAAACCAAAACAACATACTTTATACTTAGAGCACATGCATGAGCCTGGTCTCTTTTGAAAGATGACATTCTAAATTGACTTTTAGTGCTAATGAAATAGAGTAACATAGGTCTGAACTTGAGTTGTAGAAAAACGTATTACTCTAGTTTTTCTGTAGTAGTTAGTAGTATTTCCCCAGAAGGTGGTATGGCTTACCATGTAGTACATGGTAGTACATGTCCAAATTTCATAAAGATCCATTCAGAAATGAGTGATTAGGAGTGATTTTGGTAAACTGTGTACTCAGTTTTCTCATAGACTTCAATCCATTCTGCTGTTTTTCTCTTCCTGTTTTCGCTCATTCGTTTTTCACCAGATCCCTGATTCATACATCCCCAGATGGGGTATCGTTGGAAAGCCACACTCATTGGCTACAACCCTCCATAATCATTTTCGAGATCGGATCTAGATTGACGGAACTACTGTACCAATAGTCGGGAATGGTATTTTGCGCAATACCGTGTACTTTGCACAAGCCTCAAATACCGGCATGTAACTTGAGAACCGCTGAACGGATTTTGTCGGATGCTATCGTCAGGCAACAAATAAGCCTTCAATTCGATATATATATTGTATTACAAAATATGCACACCCGAGCCACTAGGGCTCGCCAAAGTGCCGGTGTGCAAATCATCCTAAAAACGTCCCGCCGGCAGGACGTTGCAGGCTAAGAGGTTTTAAAGTGTCCTTTCCATTGTATTTAAAGTGACCGTTTGTGTGTGAGCAAATGCAGAATGTGTGTTGTGTGTGTGTATGTGTGTGCTCATGTGTACTTGTGTGTGGAGAGTTCAGTGTTCAATGTTCTGATGGCCTGGGGGAAGAAGCTGACGAATCCACATTGGAATACAGGTACAGTGCAATACTGTGTGTCTACAACTAAACCTCACATGTGATTGGTTCAATTGGTCATGCTGTGATCGAAATTATACTGTACATTGTCTGGATGCAAAGAGAAGGAGAAGAGCGGCAGGAAGAAGTCATGCAGATGCAACACAGCCACAGGAGATCTGCAGGTCGCCGCAAGGCAATCTCAAACAACATCAGATCGTAACCCTTTCTTTTTTTTAAAACTTACATTTTTATTAACAATTAAAATCATACAACATTGAAACCAGAAACAAAAAACTGAAACAAAAACAAACATAAATCAATGTGACATGTGAGCTTTTCTTCCATTTATACATGTGACTTTACTACACCCAGCCACTGTTCTTTTGTAGGTGGATCCACTTTGTACCATGCTCTTGTTATTGTTTTCTTAATGGCTACCAGTAGTGTCTTTACTAGGTATTTGTCCTCTCCTTTTATGTTTTCCTGTGTCAGATTCCCCAGATATAGCACCAAGCCTGTCATGGGCACTTCATAACCCAATATCTCCTTTTTTTTCTTTTTTTGTATTATCTTTTCCCCCCTCCTTTTTCCGTTTTTTTCTCCCATCCCAATGTTAGTAATTCCCAATCCCCTTCCTGGTCGTTGCGCACTCTACCCCCTACCATCGGTCTGGGAGGGCGGAGACTATCACACGCTTCCTCCGACACATGTGTAGCCAGCCCACCGCTTCTTTTCACCTGGCAGCGCGGACTCTCACTGGGGGAGTGTAACGTGTGGAAGGATCACACTACCTCGCCCAGATCCTTCCCTCGCTGTGCAGGTGCCCCGACCGAACTGTAGGAGTCGCTGTTTACAACAACCAGGACCCACCCCACCGGCTTTCCCACCCGCTGACACTGGCAATTGTGTCAGTATGGACGGCCGACCAAGCCGGAAGTACCGCAGCTGTATTCGATCACACTGTCTCTGCGGTGGTAGACAGACGCTTAGTCCGCTGCGTTACCCGGCCACACCAATATCTCCTTTAACACATTGGGCGCCAGCCATTAGCCTTACCCTTGTAGCTAGAGCGCCAGGTTTCCATAGCCTACTTTCACTGTGTGTCACTATGTTTGGAGAGCTATATCTATATTCTATATTATAGCTATGGAGACAATACTATGGTCATTTGACAGTGACTTTCTTCCATCGAACATGCAAAAAAGAGATAATTCTTTCATGTATACGTTTGCGCGTTATCCCGTGGTGAATATTGTATAGTTTAGGACTAGGAGTGATCCGGGATAATTCCTGAAATGATTTGATAGCCTGTAACGGCATTAGTTTTGAACACCACACACGCTGATCAGCTGGATCGATATGAAAACATTGTAGGATCAAGGTGAAATTGATGTCATATAGTCCTTACCTTTGATCGAGGTTATTCCAAAAAGAATATTCCAATTGTCTGATTGCGATTTCCAGTATTGATGTCCATCTGGTCCCGGACATAATTTGGCACAATTTATGGATTGAGTGTGCTAGATGCGTTTCGAAGTGTTCGGATGGAGCGGTTTACTTGACTCTGTGTAAATTCTGTGCCCGGAGGGGTTTAAATGTAACACAGGGTGAGATATAAGGTTTCAAAGGGTGGGCGATACTGCCACCTAGCAGGATGCGGCCGGTATTGCACTTTGGCGATCTCAGAATGATTCCCTATGGGAACACCGAGGTCCGTGAATGAATATTGAATACAAATATTGAATAAAAGAAAAAACCACCAAAACCCAAGAAATCTCGGGTCTGGCGCCGAATGTGTTAATGTCTCCCAAATTCCTTCCCAATACTCCCATATCTTCCAAAATATGTGTGTGTGATTCGCCCCCTCCTAACCGCATAGCCTCCAACATGCTTTCTGTGTTGGTGCGTATCTCCCCTTCATCTCTGGTGTTATGAAGATCGTAACCCTTTCAAGTGTGTTGAATGTTTGTTCAGAATTCTATCTTACTTAAATCTGAAATCACTCATTCACATTTCAATGTCCAGTATAGCCATTGTGACATCATCACATTCAAATTTGAATGTCATGTGTGAGATTGTACACCGGAGTGATCAGTTCTCAAAAATCACATTGAAACGAAGTGTAACTAAAGCCTGAGTGAGTGAGTGAGTGAGTGAGTGAGTGAGTGAGTGAGTGAGTATGCGCTCGTGCGCACCACCATACGGTTTATAGAGTCTGAGACAAAAGATGTAGAAAAAACACTTTTCTCTGCAAAGTTTTCGAGCCGATGATTTCAATTAGTATTAATTAGACCTGGTCGTATTAATTAGACAGATGCTGAAAGTGGAGATTATGAAATAGTAAATCAATCCAATCAAATCACTGACACACGTCTACAAGCACTACATCATACTCTTATTCTTCACAGACAGTGCTTACTTTTATTTTAGTGCAATCATCCAGGGTTTGTTCCCTGGGGCCCTCCCTGATGCTCGGTCTAATACACCATCCAAACATGGTCTTAAATCTTCATGTAAACACTAGTCTGCCTGCCAGCTCATTGCATGTCCTCTCCTCGTCAACATCGGCTCTGCCGCGCCTTAAAATGGCTTTGTGGACCTCACTGTCTTCCTCAAAATTAATTGATTTAGAAATCCATTGTGGCCAACACGAGTCATGCATGTACAGGCAAAATAGGGGAAGGGGCGCGGGCAGTAATTGCATGTTGATTGAGAGAACAAACAAATAACATTTTCTGTTTGGAGCTTGTGGCTGACAACAAAGCCTCTCTCTATTGATGTCATTAATATTTTAATTGGCCTCCAGTGAAACTTGAAGCAAACTGCTGCTGGACCAGGAAGGGGGTTGGGTGGCCAAGACAGCTGACAGACTCTTCCTTTGTAAGGGGAATGATTCCGCAGATCATCAGTGCTTGTGACCACAATGCAGGTCTGATAGAATTACAGCACACAGCAAATACTGTAGATAATTTCTGTTTGAACATGGGAAGATGGTTGTACCAGACAGATGGTATTTCAGCAGGGGGTAGGAGTGACGTATCCCTGCGCAAATGTCATACTAAATTAGCTTTTACCTGTAAATTGGCTGTCCGTCAGCTTGTTATTATAACGAGTATTTTTATGCAGACACAGATACAGATACACGTTTTTATATGACAGACTTTGCTCCCTGTACCTTTTTGCATTCAGCCTTTCAAAGAGAGAATGGATGCAACGTATTCGTAGGGATATGAAACGCCTTCTTCTCAGACATCTGTCTTGAGAGGCTATGGACTTTCTGTTACACTTTTTTCTTTTAACTGTCTTATGCTTGGTATGTGGGGAGACAAAAAACGTTTTAATTATATTATATACGTATATAACCATTATTATTCCAAGCCATTTCATCTGTCTGACAGTTAAATTAAGGGAGCCATGCATGGAGAGAACATGAAAGCTAAAAGGTAATTCATTTTCCATTAAGTTTGATATCCCATAATTCCCCCGCAGACCTTTTGAGGGGGGCCATGATTAGAAGCTCCGAACGCATGTCATCTTATTCCTGTATTTTCACAAAATGAGACGTATTAATAAAATGTGGGTCTTGGAGATTAGTCATTTCCTAGCGCTGGTGAGTGCCTTTGAAGGTTTTGGGTGGGGAGAAAGGCATTAATGAAAGCCAATGTCCCTAGCCAGCTAAACATTTTATTTAACATTAAAGAATATACCATTTGACAACTCGCTCTATATCACTCCTTCCTGTTCAGCTTTACAGAGGAATACACTTCTGAAATGGTTTTGTGAATTTGAAAAAGTACTCACCGGGAATGTTCAAGAAGCTAAATTCTAAGCATGCCAATGTGCTTTTTTCCCCAGTGGAATTTAAGCTCTTTCCCCATCTGATCAATAGCCCTACCGAACTCCTTATACTGCAGATTGTATATTGTATTGGGTTGTTACCACTGGAGGCAGGCAGCGATCATTTCTGGTATTAGAGAAGGATGTGTTTGCTGGAGCATTCAATGTCACAGAGGTTCACAGTTTATCACTATCCTGGATCATCAGCACTCCTATCATCTTACAGTTTATATCACTACAGCTGCATGCTGATGTAAACGCACAAAAACACACACACACACACACACACACACACACACACACACACACACACACACACACACACACACACACACACACACACACACACACACACATACCACATACCACATACCACATAATTGCACTACATTTCACATTCCTAGAGTGGAGGAGCTTTGTAGAGACAAACAACAAATCTAATGGTGGTAAATTCCTCAAAGCCTTTTCATCACAACTGAATTGTTCACATTATAATACACCACCAATACAAATTTTTCTCCTTCACAGACACACACATACTGTAGTACACACAAAGACACAGCAATGCACACAGGAATAGCACACACACACACACACACACACACACACACACACACACACACACACACACACACACACACACACACACACACACACACACACACACACACACACACACACACACACACACACACACACACACACACACACACACACACGAGTATCCCACCCAAGCCTTTGCAGATCTGATTTGTATCTTGCTCAGAGAACAGAGCTGTGCCTATAGGGACAGCTGACAACAATAGTATTGACATTTTTATAGTTGATCATTGGGTCAAAGTTCATTTCACTCATTGTTTGGTTTTGAATAAGTGGTTCTCTGGGCTCCATTTACAGCGAATAACATGGGAGTTACTCTGCCAATGGCTTCCCAACAGGCCCAGTTATTGGCGATATTGATTGGGCACTATGCTGGACACAATGGGAAAAAGGACAGTGGTCGTTAAGAATTGGCTGAATTTGTCTTCTGCCGTATTTTCCTCTGTATACAAAGGGGGGGAAAAGATAGAGGTCTTCAAGAGTCTTTTGTGGAGCAGAGCAAATGCATTGGCTTGTTGTAATGGATTTGTCTTAAAGAGATATTTCACTGTCAAGGTGAACAGTGGGAGTGCGTTATGGGCAGTAACCCTTGAGATGTGCCCATGGGTTGGGAAACACTAGACTGAGGATAAAAGAAACAGAGCAATGTTGTACTGTACCTCTATAGGTAAGAGATGAGAATCCAGTGCAAATGCGTCTTTCTTTGTCTCTGAACACCCTGAGGAAAACAGAACGCAGAAACAGGCACAATGCACATTGGTATGTGAAATATATTGTGTATTGTACAGCCTGCAGTCTAGAACTGTATTCTTTTGTCAGAAGTACAAACAAATGTTGACCCTTTTTTTTTACACTTACACTTACAGGTGCAGCTCGATAAATTTGAATATCGTGGAAAAGTTATTTTATTTCAGTAATTCAATTCAAAAAGCGAAACTCTTGAAGGTTATAGATTCATTACACACAAAGTGAAATATTTCAAGCCTTTATTTGTTTTAATTTGGATGATTATGTCTTACAGCTCATGAAAGCCCAAACTTCTGTATCACCAATAAAAAAAATTAAATAGATCTATTTTTCTTTTGTATATAGAAATGTCGGCCTTCTGAAAAGTATGTTCATGTGTTCACTCAGTACTTGGTTGGGGCTCCTTTTGCACAAATTACTGCATCAATACAGCTAAATATATAGACTTTTCCACAATATTCTAATTCAATGAGCTGCACCTGTACATACTGGAATTCCATGGCTGATGATCACCTGTCACCAATACTGGCTGCCCTGTGTGTCTGTTCTGACTGCACTATTCAGTCTGACAGCCTATTGATGTGTGAACCACTTTACATGATACAAACTATGAACACACATAAATAATGTGGTATATTCATTTGTATATTATTTTTTAATGATTTTGTTAATTATTTGTTTCCCCCTCGTAATGAAGGCCAGACGCCTGAATACTGCTAACAGGCGATTTCTCAATCTGACAACATTTATCCTCCCTCATCGACCTTGAAGTTTCACCCTGAGGATCCCAGAGAGATGCTTTTTTCTGGGAATAAATAGAGTTTATAAGGATTAAATAAAAAAAAAATTATAAAAACAACAATCCTTGAAAACAAGTGCCATTTATTCCCAAAATGTTAGCTTATATTATAACACACAACAGCATACTGTGTTTTATTCAGATTCAGATAACGTTGAACCTCTTCAGTACTGTATTTACAAAAAAAATTGTAAATCATCTGCCCTTTGTTCATTTGCTTCGATTTTTTGTACACTTGATCTCAAGAAGGTGCTGAATGAGCGGCATGATATTGGGTATAGAAATGAAGAAATTATGAGAACAGTGACATTCAGTGTTATTGAAAAGATGTAAAGTCATATAATGCCAATTAAAACACATTTGCATTATTCATTTAGATACAGGTAAATAAGAATGGCCATGTGTTGTAAATAATGTGTATACACAGTAGATTTCGCAGAGTACATTTTACTCAGTTTGAGTAAAATTTACTCTGCGAAATTTACTGTGTAGTGTTTACTTAGTTAACTAAGGGAAACTTCATATAATTGAATAGATTTACTTAAAAAAATTAAGGCAACAAAGGGACATGTCACATAATTGAATAGATTTGAATCACCTACGTTTTATTAAAATTTATTGAATAAGTGAACTAAATTTAAACCAAAAACTTAAGTGCATGTTATTAATAATAACAGTTAAAATGTGTTGGATTTAGTAATAACATGCCAAATCATGAGTTAATATAGCCACATTATTTTTTGCAAGTACAACTCAATTTCACAAGGGAAATTGATTTAAATTTACTTAAAATGTTGGGCTATATTAACTCATGATTTGGCATGTTATTACTAAATCCAACACATTTTAACTGTTATTATTAATAACATGCACTTACGTTTTTGGTTTAAATTTAGTTCACTTATTCAATCAATTTTAATCAAACTTATGTGATTAAAATCTATTCAATTATATGACGTGTCCCTTTGTTGCCTTAATTTTTTTAAGTAAACACTAGTCACATTATTTACAGTGTGTAGCTCAACTGCAAAAACTGCTTTTTTTATTTGATTAGATTTGTATTTGGAAATTAAAAACAATTATCTTGACCAATTTGTATTCCTGAGGATATCACCTAAAAGCATTCATTAAAACACTTATTTCCAAGGTGGTCCTCGATGGAAGACATAAAAACACAGCACATACAGATACAGCTGTGAAAAGTCCTGGAACAGCTGTTTGCCTGCCGTTATGAAGTCGTTTTGGTGTGGTTAATGTTAACAATGACCAGCGGGGGCGCTCTTATACAGCTGGTGACAACGTGCTGGACGAGCTCCGCCCTCGGCAAAATGAGAGAGAGGCAGAGAGAGAGTGCCGTCATGAACAAGGAAGTAAATATTGCGTCTCTTCTGTCGGCAGTGGATTGCAATCGGTAAGCTCTTAATTTATATACATTACTATTGAAATGCATTTTTACTTAACTTTACAGCATTATTCAAACGTGATAGGAAGTTATGAGTCATCAGCCGTTTATATATGCAGTCCGTTTTGCCTACAGATTATACATGGCAAATGCCGCAGCCAGCCAGCTCACATACAGTAGAGTAACGTTACGTAACTTTCTCAGATAGCAATCTAACATTACGTTAGTGGAAATCAAACAACTCTAACCCAATACTAATAAGTTGTTTCACATTCTGTTAATCTGTTAGCAATTTTAGTATATAAACCAAACTTAGGTGTGAGGTTAAAATCTTTCTCCGTTTAAACAAACAGGACTCACAACAGAGCAGAAAACTGTCTTGAGTCTGATCTCTATTGTTAAACCTACATGTATGTAATCCAAGCCTGCTTGATTAATAACAAACACATCTTTCTATAATGTTGTGATAGAGCCTGCACAAGTATTATCTGTTCCAAGGTGATGGAGCCTACGGTAGTAAAGATGTAAAGAGTCTGCGGACAGTGTCTGGTTTTAATGTACTAATGGACTGATGGTCATTGTGTTTATGTTTGTGTACTTGTGCATGTGATTGTGTGTGTGTGTGTGTACTTATGTGCTCCAGCTCCTATCATATGTATTGTACTAATAATAGTGTTTACGTTCCATGTGTCCATATCTGGCTGCCAAGAGGTGCGAGGAGCTGAAGGAGAACACAGCTGCTGCGGGACCTGGAGCAGAAGAACGCCATGATCTCGGTCCTGGAGAGCAGCATCAAGGACATAAACTGTACATTGGAAGAGGTCTACAAATATACAGCATTGTTGGGGGGGGGGGGGCTCTCTCGCATATAGTAATAATAGAGTATATACATTTGAGGGGGAATAAACTGTACATATACAGCACTGTTTGTGATACAAAAATAGTAGAGTACATTAACCTGGCACACAACATACTTGTTCACATGTCATTTTTCTTTCACTGTGGTTAATATTGTGATATATTCATGCTGTGATGTGAATGCCGTCCATGTTAGTTTACCTTCAATGGAGAAGTGCATTAAATAATTTTAATGCAAAAAAAGTGTCCTCTGTTCTTTCATTTCAGCATTGTCTATCGCAGAACACATTCCATTGTGGGCAGAGTGTATGCTTGGTTTCATTCCAGCCTTGCCTAAACACCAGCTGATGATTTCACTAATTGGCTCACCTCTTCAACTAACTCACCTGGTGCAATGTATAGTTAAAATGAAAACTTGGCCCACGATGGGTTGAGTTTGAGACCCCTGGTGTATCCCCCTTTTTTTTTTTTTATGTACTTTTACTTTTTAGTACTTAAGTACATTTAAAAGTAGGACTTTTTGACTTTTACTCAAGTGTGTTTTTAGCCAGATACTTTTGACTTTTACTTGAGTCAGATTTTGAGATGGTACCCATACTTTCACTTAAGTATAATTTCTGGGTACTTTTTACACCCCTGATAAATGTCATGTATGTTGAGTGTCATAAATGTCACTATGAATTGAAAATGGGGGACCCTGATGTAAACAAGACAAACGTCTTTCTCTGGTCTGCATCCCCTTAACAATTGTGTGTATTGAGCCGTACTGTATTGTACCCATTCTGCAATCTGTTAAACAAAGTATTCATTCATTCAACCAAAACCACAAAAACAAAACAACTGGATGAATGAATGAAAACTTTATTTATCTTATCTTTAAGAGCGGTTTTGAATGTGGGCAGGGGTAAAGTGGGTTTTAGGAGTGAGGTTAAGCAGTAGTCTGACCAGTTTGTTTTGTGATGTTTGTAATCTTGTTTTAGGGCCTTTGAGGTGCTTTGGTACCATGAGGTGCAAGCATAGTCGTAGTACCCTTGAATGAGTGCTCCTGTTAGAGTCTTAAGGGTATTCTTGTTTACCAGAGAGGAGATCCGGCACAAGAATCTTGTTTCTTACAATAATAATATGTCAAATGTATACTCTCTTTTCTGGACTCTTTTCGTATCACAAACAGTACTGTATTTGCAAATCTGATATGTCATAAATGTATAGATGTAGCAGTACTGTCTATCTGTATGTCATGCATGTCATTATGTTATGATGAATTGTAAATGGGGGACCCTGATGTAAACAAGACAAAACGTCTTTCTCAGGTCTGCATCCCCTTAACAATTGTATGTATTGAGCCGTACTGTATTGTACCCATTCTGCAATCTGTTAAATAAAGTTTTCATTCATTCATGCTTGAGGAAGACCGGTAAGGTCGAAACGTTTATTTATATATTGTAAGAGTATATTTATGAGTATGAGTATATATACTTTTGGGAAGAGCCATCGTTTCTTCCAGGATAACGACCCCAAACACAGCGCTGCCAGAGTTTGCATTGCAGCAGAGGGAATCAATTGGGTCAAAACCCCGGCTGAGTCGCCCGATTTGAACCCCATTGAAATTGTGTGGCACCTAATGAAAGATTATATTCGCAGAGAGGCGAAACCTTTCACGAAAGATGCTTTAGTAGCGGCCATAAGGTTTTACTGGCGCAATAAACTAACAGTGGATGTATGTAACAATCTCATCGCTGGCTTGGCAAAAGTGTTGCCCCTAGTCATAGCAAATAATGGAGGGCAAAGTGGTAAATAAGCCAGTTAACGTGTAACCTTGTAATTTGTGTGTGTGTGTTTTAATACAATTCTGAACTCTTGACTTGACTGACAACTTGTTACTTGATATTACTGTAAATCATTTGACATCTATTGCTGACTGTTCATACATTTGTTACAATAAAGATGCAAATAATTGTTATCTCTTGTCCAATCAGACAGTTTTGTATGTAACGTTGTGTTTAATAACAATAACAGTGACGTCACATACTGGATTTACTACATCGCCCTCTGTAGAACACAAATGAGCAAGGGCGCACATAATAATAATATATTTAACACCCCCACTCGAACTTAGCTTATTGTGGTACAAAACAAAAATATATATATATTCTCCCTCTTTGGCCTGCAATACAAAATAAACAACAACAACAACAACAAAAAACATATTGGCACATCCATGCTTTTCTTTCACTCTAACTAAGTGCCAAACAAATACTGAGCAAACTTCTTTAGTTGTAGCTTAGTGGCTGGTTTTGACCCCCACCCAACCTCCTCCAATGTACACTGTATTTGCAAATCTGGTATGTCATAAATGTATAGATGTAGCAGTACTGACTATCTGTATGTCATGTATGACATATATGTCCTGATGAATTGAAAATGGGGGACCCTGATGTAAACAAGACGAAAGTCTTTCTCTGGTCTGCAATGTACAGTGTTGTTTGTACAGTTGTACAGTGTCCCCCCTCCTACCCAACCCCCCCCCCCCCCACTCATACCCCCCCCCCCACTCCTAACCAACCCCCCCCCCCCCCAGAAAGTGCAACTGTTGGTTGTCTTCTACTCTTCCATGAAATGAGAGAGCTTCTCTCACTTAGGTGTACAGTAGGTGTGACATTGGATTGGCAACCCCCCATTGGTGTGGCACTGGCCATTGAAATGCTAATTGTTGGGGGACCCTGATGTAAACAAGACAAAAGTATTTCTCAGGTCTGCACCCCCTTAACAATTGTATGTATTGAGCTGGACTGTACTGTACCCATTCTGCAATCTGTTAAAATTTGATATTACATTTACATTTAGTCATCTACCTATTGAAGCGTTGAGAGAAAAAGACAGCCAAGATTGTACTTTAAACTATACTTTTATTTGCCTGTATTCTAAATTACATGCAATGCAAAGTAGAACTGTAATATGTACTTTCTCAGTCAGTGCTAAATGCAGTCCTCTTATGCAGCATCACTTTTCACATCAAAACAAAAGTAGAACTGTAATGTGGACTCAGTCAGTCACACTTATTTAACATGATCAAATAATTATTATAATATTTTTTACTTCACTTTGAAATATTATAGTGAAATATTTTGCAACGTTGTCGCATTTATCTTGTTGAAATCCTCCAACAGGCTCTTTTTTGTAAGTTGACTGGTTTGCACACCAATAATACAGTGCAATAATAGAATAGTAGAATAGATAGTAAAATTATGCAATAGAATGGCCAGAGTAAAATAGTGCTACAGTACAATCAACAGCGGGGTGTATTAGAAGGCTATGGTGAAGAGGTACGTTTTTAGCTTATTTCTGAAAATATTAAGAGATCTAGCTTCCCTAATGTCCATAGTGTGTTCCATAACTTTGGTGCATAGTTAGTTAGCAAAGGCTGCATCACTGATTTTCTTTAGACTGTGACTCGGAACCTTCAATAGTAGATGATCGCAATGTTTATACTTTGTATATAAGGAGGAGGACCTTGAAATCAATTCTAAATGTTACCGATGATTACTGATGTAAACAGGGGGATCCTGATGTAAACAAGACAAAAGTATTTCTCAGGTCTGCACCCCCTTAACAATTGTATGTATTGAGCTGGACTGTACTGTACCCATTCTGCAATCTGTTAAAATTTGATATTACATTTACATTTAGTCATCTACCTATTGAAGCGTTGAGAGAAAAAGACAGCCAAGATTGTACTTTAAACTATACTTTTATTTGCCTGTATTCTAAATTACATGCAATGCAAAGTAGAACTGTAATATGTACTTTCTCAGTCAGTGCTAAATGCAGTCCTCTTATGCAGCATCACTTTTCACATCAAAACAAAAGTAGAACTGTAATGTGGACTCAGTCAGTCACACTTATTTAACATGATCAAATAATTATTATAATATTTTTTACTTCACTTTGAAATATTATAGTGAAATATTTTGCAACGTTGTCGCATTTATCTTGTTGAAATCCTCCAACAGGCTCTTTTTTGTAAGTTGACTGGTTTGCACACCAATAATACAGTGCAATAATAGAATAGTAGAATAGATAGTAAAATTATGCAATAGAATGGCCAGAGTAAAATAGTGCTACAGTACAATCAACAGCGGGGTGTATTAGAAGGCTATGGTGAAGAGGTACGTTTTTAGCTTATTTCTGAAAATATTAAGAGATCTAGCTTCCCTAATGTCCATAGTGTGTTCCATAACTTTGGTGCATAGTTAGTTAGCAAAGGCTGCATCACTGATTTTCTTTAGACTGTGACTCGGAACCTTCAATAGTAGATGATCGCAATGTTTATACTTTGTATATAAGGAGGAGGACCTTGAAATCAATTCTAAATGTTACCGATGATTACTGATGTAAACAGGGGGATCCTGATGTAAACAAGATGAAAGTCTTTCTCTGGTTTGCATCCCCTTAACAATTGTATGTATAATTGTATGTATAACATCTGCCAAATTTTTTTATAGTTTTTGATTTGCAGCGGGATCCGGAAGCGCCACTGAACCGTGAGTCGAATCAGTGAATCGGTTCATTGCCGTGAGCGTGTATCGAATCGCTCACTCACTGAAATTATCCGTTGGGCACATCACTGACTGTTGCCTTTGACACACCTCTGATGTGGGAGATGAGGTCAAAGGACATGTCGTGACGCAGTTTGACAAGGGTGATAAATAGCTGATCTATGGGTGAGATTATGGTGCTCCTTGTCTTCTCTGTGTGCAAGAAAGAAAACAAGTGCTGAAGCACTGGCCAGGTAACACCTGTCATCATCTTGCATTTGGTGTCGTTGCTGTCCACAGATGAAGCGGTCAAGGAGCTTGACTCGACCTTGGTTCTCTGTTGGTCACCATCCTCCTTGGCTGCATCACTCTCCTTTTTTCACGCCGCTCATGGCGACTGATGTTTGTTGACGTAGATGGTGTAGACTGTGATGTTGAAGGGAATACAGGTACAGTATGTAGTCTGGGTGTGTTTGGTCATTGACCTTTGCTCCTGAATGAATGAAAACGTTATTAACAGATTGCAGAATGGGTACAATACAGTACAGCTCAATACACACTCTTGGATCAAATAACAAACTCAGCAAGGCCAACGGCTTCTCTGTTACAGTGGGTGACAATATTGTCACAAGGAAAGATGAAATTACCTACCTGGGTTCCATCCTAGAGGCAAATCTTTCCTGTGACAAAATGGCAACCAATGTAATAAAAAAAAGTCAACCAACGAACAAGATTCTTGTACCGGATCTCCTCTCTGGTAAACAAGAATACCCTGAAGACTCTGGCAGGAGCACTCATTCAAGGGTATTACGACTATGCTTGCACCTCATGGTACCAAAGCACCTCAAAAGCGCTAAAAACTAAATTACAAACATCACAAAACAAACTGGTCAGACTACTGCTTGACCTTACTCCTAGAACCCACCTCACCCCTGCCCACTTTGACTACCTAGGATGGCTTAGAGTAGACGACAGAGTACAGCAACTTGCAATGGGCCTGGTCTACAAGATACTGTACACTACACCACTAAGATACCCATGTACATGTCGAAATACTTCCCAAAGGTCAGTGAATACCACGACCACAACACCAGAGGGAGTTCCACAAATCATGTTCAACCCAGATTCGGCTCAAACAAGGGACTAAACACGTTTCGCAATTATTAAAATGATAATACTTTTATTAATATTAATTAGGCTACTGCTGGCCATTCATCAAGCGAGACATTGCTGATTGTTTATGTATTTTATAAGACAAGACTACAGCAGCCGTGTATCTTGGATGTAATGATTGATTGATTGATTGATTGATTGAAAAAAATTAACAGATTGCAGAATGGGTACAATACAGTACAGCTCAATAAACACAATTGTTAAAGGGATGCAGACCAGAGAAAGACTTTCGTCTTGTTTACATCAGGGTCCCCCATTTTCAATTCATCATAACATGACATACAGTACTGCTACATCTATACATTTATGACATACCAGATTTACAAATACAGTACTGTTTGTGATACAAAAAGAGTCTAAAAAAGAGAGTATATGATAACGTTAGCACACTGTCGATGGCTCATTGATTTAACTGTAGCTACTGTACAGTAGCAAGCCAAGTTACTACGGGGGACCCTGATGTAAACAAGACGAAAGTCTTTCTCTGGTCTGCATCCCCTTAACAATTGTGTATATTGAGCTGTACTGTATTGTACCCATTCTGCAATCTGTTAAATAAAGTTTTCATTCATTCGTTCATTCACTTACCGATCTTTGTGCACCTTCTTAGTTCAAGTGTCGAACGAAGTTGGACGTTGCATGATTGCATCTCCAACTGTGATCCTCGAACCGCACGTTTTGCATACTGCGATTCGTTTTGTTTATCACCGCATAGTTTTTATAACGAAACGCAACAATCTTGGGTAGCATTTTACATTTCGCCGTTCGGAATGAGTGAACTCAGCTCTAACATTACTTCCTGACTATGCATCGCTCGTGCTATCGCGCAACGTGATTGGTTGTTTCAAAGTGCCCTACTGTAAAATATGCCATACTTTGTTTACTTGTTTATTGCACAATGTCGCTCTATTGGTTGGATTCTTATTATATAATGAAGTGTGGATTCGCGCAAAATGAATTAATATATATACATTTACATACAGATCGTTATACAGTATACTGTGTAGGACGTTGTAGCGTCCGTCTAATGACTTTGCGCCTCCTGGCGGCATAAAATAGAACAGCAGCCTGGGTTCCTAATTCATTTCCGACGTGATATAACCGTGCTCACGTCGCGGCAAAGCGCCCAGGAAAACTAAACGCTTCATCTGTAGCCTACTCAACTGCAAATTTTTGCTCAACTGCAAACATTTATGCCTACTTATGTATTAGCCTACAGGGGAAAACACATTCACAACAGGCAGCAACGTTTATCTTCAGCCAAGTATGGTAATAAGGTAACTATTAGGATATATATGGTATGGATTACTTACTCTTATAACTTATTACTATCTGTGGTAGCTCTAGTCTCCACCTACACAAATAATTTTTGTGCTGTCCATTGAGTTCAAGTTCAAGTTCTTTAATAGTTGTCATACAGAAGTACAGAATACTTTCATACAAAATGCTTCTTACTGTTACGCTCCAGAGACTGTGCTAGACAAGATAGTATCAAATAGTTCTCAAGTTCTTTAATAGTTGTCATACAGAAGTACAGAATACTTTCATACAAAATAATAACATAATAACATAATATAGCATGAATTTAGAAGAAGAAAATGAGGTCACAGTGTTCGGTATAGACATATGTACAATGTTCTGAGTTACCATATAATATACAATACACAATACTATGCAGTGTACTAATGTACAGTACTATCTAGTGCAAAGCAGAAATGGGATGAGGTACAATTTTAGGTACAATTTACAGTAAGGTGTACGAGTTGTAGTGCAATCCTTCATCCATAAATATAAAGTGTGGGGAGTGGGTGCTACAGTGTGTTTGTTTAAAGTGGGTGTGTGCTATAAGTGTGTGGAGTGGGTGCTACAGTGTGTTTGTTTAAAGTGAGTGTGTGCGTGTGGATGTGTGTGCTATGTGCGTTTGGTGGTTGTTGTTGTGTAGTGTTCATTCATTGTTCGTTTAGCAGCCTGATGGCCTGGGGATAGAAGCTTCTTCTGAGTCTTTCTGTGCTCGCCTTGAGACTCCTGTATCGCTTGCCTGACCGCAGCAGTTCAAAGAGGCAGTTGTTCGGGTGACTGGAGTCTTTAATGATTCTCTTAGCCTTGCCCCTGCACCGCTTGTTGTAAATGTTCTGGAGGGTGGGAAGCCCCCCTCCAATTGTGCGTTCCGCTGAACGTGTCACTCTTTGTAGTCTGCTTCGGTCTTGAGCATGCACCTTCACGTATAGGCACATTAACTGTAGGTCAAACTCCCCAAACAAACAAGCACACCATTGATTTAATTGCCATATAAATCACATACAAAGATCTAACTAATACTCCTCTCTGAACATGAATATAAAACAAGAAGGTGATCTATTAACTGTGTAAACCTTATGCAATATTCATCATTGATATTTGAATACTTGAAATCTGAATGAACTGAGTAGTTAGTATCAAATGAAATAAGATGGAACAGCTCGATGCATTCATTGAATAAACAACTATTTGCTCATTACCAGTATGGTATTGTTGAAATTGTACAGCTTTTTGCACATCTTTGTCAGGGAATTCCAACAATTCTGGAACTGAATGTACCAGTTAATTGTTATCATCTCTCTCTCCGTATGTCTAGTCAAGCCAGGTTGTGGAGGAGAGAGACAGGGATGAAAATGCTATAGACTACTTTGCCCACCCCGAGCCTGCTATGATGCAGATGTTTTTACATCACCACCCAAAACAAGATTCAGCCAAGAGTGAGTGAGTACACTGGTCCACTTGCACTGGTCCACTTGTCCATGGCTCTTACTACCCAGCTTTGTAGTGGTTTGGGGGAATAGTACAGTAGGTAAGTATATTTAAGGGGACCGCAAGGATGATGTACTGTCGGGTGGTGTCTGACCGATTATGGTGGGCCGGTCTGGGCCAAAAATGCCAGGGCCGATTTTTGGTCCCAGTCCAGCCCTGCCAGTACCAACGCCTGCCAGCGCAGGTCCTACCTGAGCGCGACGTGGCTCGACTGCCAAGCGCCGCGCGTAGTCCATCGGTCCGCTGTCATGCAACAAGGAAAACACAGGATAGGACCGCCGTGCTGTCTGGACGTGCCGAGAAGGTTCCGGGGGCTGGCGTACTTCTGGCGAAAGCCCAACATTGCGTAATTTCTCCCTACGCTTCATAACAAAGTTCCACCTGTTTGAAAGTACATATGAGCTGCTTCAGCGTTTGGAAAAGAATGAGGAAGGGTGTAAGCATGACCACTTCCTGCCTAATGTAGAGGCACGCATGGGAGTGGCGTGCTCACGTGCAAGTGGGTGCATGTGTTTTGTTTCCATGGGCACACTAGGTGCTGGAGATAATGATATCTCAGAAGGCAGAGCGAGATGCGATTGCCACTATGATAATATAACCCACCTACAATATTCTCCATTTATCATTTTATCACAAAGAGTGAAACCACTCCTGTACTTGAAAATCGACAGCAAATGGGACAACAATTTACCACTCTAAAAATCTGCTTCTAAAAGCAATGCTTAAAGAACAGTGGTTCCAGAGTCATTCCACAAACAGTATTTTTCATAACCTCTACATTTACATTTACCTAGGTCACACACTTATAAGTCTATATGTATTTCTTTATTATTATTACGCCACTTTTTGTTTAGCTATTCCTGTCATGGATCAGAGAGGACTAAAATGCAGAATTAGACACTGGAGGCAGGAGTATGCTAAAAGTAGCAACTTTACTTGAGGGATTAGGCAGTTTCAAAAACAGTTCAGGCCAAAGTACAAAAACCAAAGTGCATTCCAACAGGCAGAGACACAACATAATTTGCAATCAAAAAGAGCTTACAGGCAGAGATGAACACGGTAACAGGACAGAGGCAGGCTGATACAGAAACTGGCAAACGTCAATGACGTTGTGGCAAACAACATAGGTGATCTGACTAGTATATTCTATGGCACAGGCAACAGGTGTGTAGCCAGTGACGCAGGAAGTGGGGGTGCGGCGGATGCGACAGCACCCCCTGCTGGCGGGGAGTGTAACTGCAACTGCAATGTTGTTTTGGCATTTATTCCATTGTAATACCGAGGCTACTCAATGTCACAGAGCGGAGCGGCACTGCAGATTTACCCTACTCTTGGAATTCATTGCCAGATCCTCATAGGGGCGCTGTCTCGATAATGCAGTGTTATTAAAGCAGAGTGTAGCCGACGCATGAACCAGTTGGGATTCGAATAGACGCGGCCTGGAAGCATCAACGCGGAACTGGAAATCCGTTGGTAAAACAATAGCGGCCTGGAATAGTTTTTGGGACGCTCAGACAATTCGCTGTAAAGGAATATATCTGTCGGCGATGTTGTATGCGGGAACGAATTGCAGAGGGAGGACTGACTGAAGTGGAGAGTGTGTTTACTTGTGTCTCAGAAAAGAAATGTCTCAAAAACGAATATCTGATTTCTTTAATAATAATAACCTGGCCTTGCTGCATATGCATCAGGATATTCTGGACTCACTGGACATTCATGTTGTCATGAAGGAGTTTATTTCCACCACTCTTGAACGCAAGACCACCTTCGGTGTTCTACCGTCTTCGGAATAGGTAATGTGTGTTTATTATCGCTCCTGCGGCGATTGTTGTTGTGACAGTGACACACACACACACACACACACACACACATCACACACACACACACACAGATCCTGTGCGAAACGAAAGTCCAAACGCTAGTTGTTGCCGCTTGCGTCTAAATCGACAATAAATCGTCTTCTGATTAGAGGAAAAACTGCTGCATTTCGTGTGTGAACTGTCCACATGTTGGTGTTCAAGTTTGTCTGTTGTATGTTGTAAAATATTGATCTTTCAAATGAATGGAAAATCACGAATGATGCGCTTCGTGCATCCATTTAATATGACGTTATTATTATTATTTATCTCCGACTCCGACCGCACCCCCAAGTCTGACTGGCTTCCCGCGTGCCTGTGTGTAGCTGAATAGGCTGGAAGACAGGTGATTGGATAACAAGCAGATGAGGGAATAGGAGGATGAGCTCTTACTACAGGCCAGTGAAGTGTCTGAAATGACAAAACAGTAAAGAGAGAGAGAGAGAGAGAGAGAGAGAGAGAGAGAGAGAGAGAGAGAGAGAGATGTGGTTGCCGCCATGGCGGACATCTGTGCTCTACTGAGCGCACCTTTCTAGTCCCCAGATGAATGTGCTCTCTTGACTTTGGCACAGTAGACAAAGTGGGGAACATCTTACTTCCTAATGGAGGCACAGTGACATTGGCAGCACTCCAACCGTTGCCCGCAGAGAAGCGACTAAAAGGCAATGTAAATTACAGATTTTTTTTTCTTTATCTGGGAGAATGTCCGCGAATGTCACGCAGGAGAAAGTTGGCGTGTGTGTTCGTGACACACACAAACACAACGACTGCAAAAAGTCGAGTCCCATGGATATTATTGCAAGAGATAATTCATACATATTATGAAAAGCCAATCTGTTGGTTAGAATTCAGATACCTCTCAGTCTCACGCCTCTGCAGGGTCTTCTAACACCTATTCACAGCGCACACGCCGCTCTTGTGTGTGCGTTTCATGACGCGGTGTAGTTCTCCTCGCAAACGGAGATAATTACAATCATCCATCTAGCAAGAATTAAACGTATTTACAAGTCGTATTACGTTTAGCAAGTAAGGAGACATATAGATTACATGTCAAAGCACTCGAAATTGTAATTTTTCTATTTTTACAGATTTCTGAAAAGCACGATTTCCAGAGCATTTATGAGACATTCTAAATCCCTTTGGTCTCCGCCGACGGGTTCAAAAAGCCCCGTCGACTTCAGAGAGTTAAAAGGGTACAAGCAATGAGGCCAAGTAAACATGTACAGTACACTAAAGTTAAGTTACGTTGGAGTTTTATTGTGTTTGAGCCAGGGAAAGAAACCCCCTGTCCTGCTGTACTTGAATTTACTTTTCAATTTGATTTGGTGCTGCTATTTAATTGTTTAAGGGTACAAGCAATGAGGCCAAGTAAACATGTACAGTACCAGTACACTAAAGTTAAGTTAAGTTATGTTGGAGTTTTATTGTGTTTAGTTTGAGTTTAGTTTGAGTTGTTTGAGGGAAAGAAACCTCCTGTCCTGCTGTCGTTTTTGCACAATAAATGTTCTTAAAATACCTCTGTACTATGTGAAATATGTCCTAGTAATACAAGAGTACAATAATAGCTGCCATACCAGTGTTTACCCCTTCAGAAGAATTAAAAAAAATAAATAGATAAATGAATATACCGTGATATATACCGTTACCGTCTATGCTTAAAATTATACCGTGATATTAATTTTAGACCATACCGTCCAGCCCTACAACGGCATACATAATACATAATACATATGAGCATACACGATAGCCCCTCTCGATAGCTCCTATGCATCATCCAGGGTGAGATGGTCGATATTTTGTCATGGCAACAGCACATTTGCAGACATGAATAGGGTTGGATTGTATTGTGGGTTAGTATGGCTTTATCATTGATGAGGCAGCAACAAAATATGTCCTTGAGGCTGTGAGGATGTGGGGAAGTTTTGAGGGGAGTTGAGAAAGATGGCCAAAGGTCATGTAGTTGTGGAATTCAACCAGTGTATTGTTGTTCTTGGGAAGTTTGTGAACTTTGTGTTTTATTCATGTGTTGTCTCTGTGTCGTATGTGTTTGTGCACTGAATACATTTGATGGGTGGCCTATGGCATTCATTCTAAATTCATTATTTGATGTCATGACGTGTGTGAACACAAACACGCACACACGCATGCATACACCAAACACACACACACAGAGCCATGGTTTAAGCCCTTGTTGACATTTCAAGAGAGGTGGGTTTTTTCATACCGACATTGTTTCTGATCGATTGTGCTGGCTGTATTGTGCCGCTCTACTGCCCCCCCCCCCCCCCCCAGTCTGTCTGATCAATATATCTGACAACATGAGAATCAATACTAATCATATGGAGGATACAGGGACGTTATGATAAGCAGGTGATACTGTACGAGCATTAGACCCTGGTATAAGCTCAAGAAATAGCCTATGGGAAATTTCACCTACAGTAAGAGAAAAGATTAAAAAACTAAAACAGAAACACAGAAAAACACATTGAGAATACATTGTAGTTATTTGTTCCCTAGGGAATGTGCTTCCTTACTTCACCCCCTCTCCCTGAGGCTTGGCTAGAAGGTATCTGCATTATAACTTCAACTAGAAAGCTGTGCACAGTAGAGTGCAAATCTCCACCAGGCGGCATCTCTGGGGCTTAAGTGTAGGGGCGGGGACCAATGAGACCAGTGAAAGCAGATCTCCCTGCATTATTCCTATTACACTATACACAGTAGGGGTGTAACGGTACACAGAAGCCACGGTTCGGTACGTACCTCAGTATTGGTGTCACGGTTCGGTACGAACAGGAACTAAATATTATTATTATTATTATTATTATTATTATTATTATTATTATTATTATTATTATTATTATTATTATTATTATTATTAATAATTATTATTATTATTATTATTATTATTATTATTATTATTATTATTATTATTATTATTATTATTATATTATTATATATTTATAATTATTATAATGATTATTATTATTATTATTATTATTAAATAAAATGATATTCTATAGGCTTGCCGTGGTAGTCAGTGATACTGGTGCCATTCTGTGTTCAGGCATCTAATGAGTAAATTAATTGCCTACTGCCCCCTTAACCACTTATGCAACAACTTAGTTTCAGTTTCACTTGTAGAGAGGATTTAACTTCATGTGAACCCGAGAATGAAGAAGACTAGAGAACAGATGACATGTTACACAACAATGGCAGAGGATTTATCAATATTTTGGATTTAAACACAGTAGCAGCAACTGGAGAGGGACTCAGATGATCAGTCCAAAAGTATGTAGTGCATTTTTTTTTTATCAGCTGTGACTGAGAAAGTCCACGGAGAAAGTCGGCGTGTGTGTTTGCGACGCGCGCACGTGTGTGTGTCTTTCCATTGGTTACCATTATTGGGCGAACAAGAAAACTAAAGAAAACTGTAAAACTTTAATGATCCTGCTGTGTTACAAACATAATAATTCATTAATGGTTTTGTTTTAGGGACACCTAGGCTGTGTAGTAAACGGGAGCTTTGGAGGGGAGAGCCGAGTGCAGAGTTTATTGTGCATTGTTAATTTTTTCTGTCCACTGTCAGTGTGCCTAAGCAAGCTTCAACGTTTTATTCATCATCTACATTTGGCAATACAAGCTTAATATTCAACGTTAAAGATAGTATTACACTATTACACTATCATACTATTACACTATTACACTATCACGCTATTACACTATCACACTAATACACTATCACACTATCACACAGTATTACACTATTACACTATCCTACTATTACACCATTACACTATCACGCCATTACACTATCACACAGTATTATACTATTACACACAATGAGAGTGTGTGTGTGTGTGTGTGTGTGTGTGTGTGTGTGTGTGTGTGTGTGTGTGTGTGTGTGTGTGTGTGTGTGTCTGTGTGTGTGTGTGTGTGTGTGTGTGTGTGTGTGTGTGTGTGTGTGTGTGTGTGTGTGTGTGTGTGTGTGTGTGTGAGAGTGTATGTGTGTGTGTGTGTGTGTGTGTGTGTGTGTGTGTGTGTGTGTGTGTGTGTGTGTGTGTGTGTGTGTGTGTGTGTGTGTGTGTGTGTGTGTGTGTGTGTGTATGTGTGTGTGTGTGTGTGTGTGTGTGTGTGTGTGTGTGTGTGTGTGTGTGTGTGAGAGGGGGTGCATTTATGTGTGCATGTGTGAAGTTTTGTACGTGTGCACTTTAGCGTGCATGTTTGTGTGCAATTGTGTGTGAGTGTGTGTGTGTGTGTGTGTGCGTGTGTGTGTGTGTGTGTGTGTGTGTGTGTGTGTGTGTGTGTGTGTGTGTGTACCCAAAAAATCGACGCCTGCTTGCCTCAACGACTACCGCCGTGTAGCCCTCACCTCCATAGCCATGAAGTGCTTTGAGAAGCTAGTGAAGGGCTACATCTGTTCCTCCCTCCCCATCAACCTGGACCCCCTGCAATTTGCATATCGGAGGACGCCACGGAGGACGCCATAGCCCATGTGCTGCACACAGCAGCATCACACCTGGACAAGAGGCAGGGGAACTATGTGAGAATGCTGTTCATCGACTACAGCTCAGCATTCAATACCATAGTCCCCTCCAAACTCATAGCCAAACTCAGGGACCTGGACTTGAACTATGACCTCTGCCAGTGGGTCTTGGACTTCCTGACGGGCAGACCCCAGGTGGTAAGAGCAGGCAACTGCACCTCCTCATCCATCACGCTCAACATAGGGGCCCCCCAGGGCTGTGTTCTGAGCCCCCTCCTCTACTCCCTGTACACACATGACTGCGTGGCACAGCGGAACAACAACACAATCATCAAATTTGCTGATGACACAGTAGTGGTGGGCCTGATCTCTGCCAACGACGAGAGGGCCTACCTGGAAGAGGTAGAGAATCTGTCACAGTGGTGTCAGGAGAACTGCCTCTCCCTGAACGTCAGCAAAACAAAAGAGATGATTGTGGACTTCAGAAAGTCGGGGGTCAAGGACTACAGCCCCCTCAGCATCGACGGGGCACCGGTTGAGAGAGTGAACAGTTTCAAGTACCTCGGAGCCCACATATCCGAGGACTTGACATGGACCACACACATTGACAGTGTTGTGAAGAAGGCACGACAACGCCTCTACTTCCTCAGGCGCCTAAGGAAGTTCCAAGTCAGTCAGAAGATCCTTAGGAACTTCTACTCATGTACAATAGAGAGCATCCTGACTGGCAACATCACCTCCTGGTTTGGGAATAGCACTGCACAAGACCGTAGCAGACTACAAAGAGTGACACGTTCAGCCGAACGCACAATTGGAGGGGGGCTTCCCACCCTCCAGAACATTTACAACAAGCAGTGCAGGGGGAAGGCGAAGAGAATCATCAAGGACTCCAGCCACCCGAACAACTGCCTCTTTGAACTGCTGCGGTCAGGCAAGCGATACCGGAGTCTTAAGGCGAGCACAGAAAGACTCAGAAGAAGCTTCTATCCCCAGGCCATCAGGCTGCTCAACGAACAATAAACACTATGCAACAACCATCAATTGCACATAGCACACACACCCACACGCACACACTCACTTAAACAAACAACACACTGCAGCACCCACTCTCCACACTTTAGATCACACAAACACACTTTATATTTATTGATAAAGGATTTGCACTACAACTCGTACACCTACTGTAAATTGTACCTAAATTGTACCTCATCCCATTTCTGCTTTGCACTATATAGTATTGTATATTAGTACACTGCATAGTATATTGTTATATGGTAACTCAGTTACGTCTATTATGCATCGAACATTGTACATATGTCTATACTGAACACTGTGACCTCTTTTTTTACTTCTAACTTACATGCTATACTATGTTATTTTATTTCATACTTATCTTGTCTTGCACAGTCTGGAGCGTAACAGTAAGAAGCATTTTGTATAAAAGTATTCTGTACTTCTGTATGACAACTATTAAAGAAACTTGAACTTGAAACTTGTGTGTGTGTGGGGGGGGGGGGGGGGGGGGGGGTGTGGGGGTGTGTGTGCGTGTGCTAGGGTGACCAGGTGTCCCCCTTTTGGTTGTACGGTCCCACCATTTGACCAAATGTCCCACGTCCCTCATATTGAGAGGATGTCCCTCTTTTCGAAGCCAAAGAAAACATGCGTCTAAAAGCCCCTCCCTACAGACAGTAAACGTAGCAACCCGCCTCTTGTCCACACACATTGCTCTGATTGGTTATAGTACTTTAGCGCGCTGCTTGCCTGCTTGTGACGTGACTGAGACTGAGTCGAGACGCTACCTCATATCGCAAATCTGATTGGTCAAAAAAACACAACAACATTACAAGCAAACTAGTTCAAGATGGAAAGCAGTAAAAAGAAACGGACCTGCAGTTACAACCAAGACTGGCAAACGACACAGATGAGGCAGATGGCAGGAAATCCGCAGCAGGCTTTCTGTGTTTTGTGTCATAGTTCGTTTTCAATTGCGCATGGAGGAGAATACGACTTGAAGCGCCACAGTGGACGTGAGTCTCACTTGAAAGTGGCTCACCAAAAAGAAACATCCAGATCTATGGATACGTTTCTTTTTAAACCAAACAATGATAGCCAGACGGACAAGGTCACTGCAGCTGAGATAACAAGTGTCTATCACACAGTACAACACTCCCATTCATACAGGTCAGCCGACTGTGGTAACCTTTAACCTTTGATTTAAATCTATTCGGTGAAGACCATGGCAGTTATTCTAATATAGAAACACAATTTATTTGTATTATTATTTTTGTATTATACTACACTGTTTTCCCTAGTTCTGTGTTAACAGGGAATATCAAACACAAGACATTCCTGTCAAGTGATGATGTTTGAATATTTAAAACAGATGTTAGGTGGTATTTAATTTGTATTTATTTTGATTTAACCTTTAACCTTTGATTTAAATCTATTCAGTGAAGACCATGGCAGTTATTCTAATAAAAAAAATTACATTATCTATCTGTCCCACTTTGTCCCACCAAAATCTTACTGTTGTCCCACTTTTGGACTTTTTGCATCTGGTCACCCTAGCGTGTGCATGTGTGTGTATGAATCGGTATCATGTGTGTGTGTGTGTGTGTGTGTAGTATGTGTGTGTGCATGTGTGTATATGAATCTGTATTGTGTGTGTGTGTGTGTGTACAGTATGTGTGTATATGTGAGTGTCCCCGTGATGCCACAGCTGCAGGCTATGAGGTGATTAGTTCCCCCTATTTAGAATCCAGACACACTCTCAGACACACTACTGCAACACCAGGGCTGCAACCAATATACAAGCCTGACCCCACAACCCTGCATATCCTTGAGCTTGTTTGTTTGCATGTGTGTGCGAGGTAAAAATACAGAGATTGATAGAAGAGAGAGAGAGAGAGAGAGAGAGAGAGAGAGAGAGAGAGAGAGAGAGAGAGAGAGAGAGAGAGAGAGAGAGAGAGAGAGAGAGAGAGAGAGAGAGAGAGAGAGAGAGACTGCAGAATGGATGAACCTGCCTAAGAGTCAGGCCAACCCCCCCCACATACGTTGACAGCAGGCCAGGGACGTGAATGCTCGAATATTTTTCACATCGGTCAATGACAAGTATTTTATTGGAATTAATTGTCCATTGAAAATACATATTCAGGAAAAGTTACACCTTTTGAACACAAGAGGGCAACACTACATAGGTTCACTGCTCAGAGTGTTCAGAAATCAGTTCTCTCGCCCCTGTTTACAACATGGACATGTCATAGTGAACCTATTGTCATGATATACCTATGCATCAAAAAAGTTGTAGTCATTGTCCATTGCTCACTTTCATATCTCATTAATGTATTGTCGTAGAAATGTATAATCTAAAGTGTCAATGAACTTCACGCTTTAAAGGTTTATCCCACCCAATAGTGTAATGTATACTAGTGTCATAGTGTAATAGTGTGTGTGTGTGTGTGTAATAGTGTAATAGTGTACTGGTGTGCTAGTGTAATAGTGCAATCGTGTTTAATAGTGTGCTAGTGTAATAGTGTGTAGTAGTGTCATAATGTGTGTCGCTATCGGGATCTGGATTTGTACAAGAATAATTGGGAAACACGATAACCGTCTGGAGATAGCTGTGGCCAGACTGGAAGCCTTCCACATGGAACTTGCAAAGAGACTCGCTGCCCATCAATCCAACGAACAATCGAGAACACAAGTCATGCTGGGGGTCGCGCAAGAAATTTAAAGCGTGACAAATCGAATTTAAATCAAACTGGAGCATGCAGAAAGCCTTCTCTGCTGCCTGATGCACCCCCCCCCCCCCCCCCCACTCTCAAGTCTGCTGGAACCTATGGAACTCACAAGTAGTTAGGGAATTTTAGCAATATGTTTGGACCATCTGTGAAAAAATTTATTACCAATAGCTTTCTTCACCAAAGTGTTCCTATAGGTGTCTACTAACACCTCTCAATTTATTCAAACCCAAATCCTCGGGGAAAATTCTGGAGAGCCAATCAAAGTTAAGGAGCCCAGGGGGCTTGGGCGAAAAATATGAAAAAAATTTAAATCAAATATTAACGTGTGGGGTGACTAACTAGGGGTTTTCAGGGGTGCTGAATCTATTCCAACCATTAGTTTTGAGTAAAATTGGCTCCCTGGCCATAAAATATTGGTATACCCAGAGGGCTTGGGTGAAAAATATGAAAAATCAAATATTAACTTGTGGGTGCGCTGAATCTATTCCAACCATTTGTTTTTTTAGTAAAAAACTATTTTTTTTCCATAAGAACATATATTTTTACTTTATTCCAAGAGAAATGTAATGTTACATAAAATGGAATGGTATAGAAATGTGCATTATTGATACATGGTTTCAGTTTTTTTTACTAAGCCAACTCCCCATCTTCCTCACTCCTTTTCTCGTCTGTCTGGTTGTTATGGCACTCTCCTTTACACTTGCCACAAGCAGATATGCACTTGACCCCCTGTTTTTTACAGCAGCACCTGTGTGTACTGCAGTCTCCCTCACAGTTGCAGCTGATGAATTTCAGGAGATAGTCTGGGGCAATGGGGTCTCTGGTAGGGACTGGTGCATAGCCTTCTTCTCCCAGTTTCCAGCCATAGTCCAGAACATCCAGTGATGGACTTTGTAGTAGAAGCCAGTCTCTGGTTTGGATATATGTCCGGAGAGAATGTTGTGCTGCTGCTGCTGTAGTCGGGGGCAGTTTCTCAGGGCTGATTTTCCCTGCTGCAGCCCGCTTGCTGAACATTTCAAATCTCAAGTCCCCCAAGCCTTTGGGTGGTTTCCCATGGAACATGAGTTTGAATATTTCACAGCCGGCTGTGATGATGGTATCTTTCTGGGCTTGGATGTCAAGAAAAACGTCCATGGCCTTCTCAGCTTGGTCTGTCTTGCAGAGTGTGCGTAGCAAAGTTGGTTTGCTAAAGCCAGAAATTGCAGACACGGTATCGCAGCCTGAGAAGCTGTGTAGAAATAGCAGATATTTCCTGTATTTATCTGGGAGGGCCTCTTGTATCTTTCCAACATCGTAAGACACATTGTTTGCTGTTGTGAAGAAGACTGAGTGGTCTGCATCATGATGAATGAGCATAACCAGGATGTCCGTATCCTCAGCTCTCACCTCAACAGCGGACTCTCTTGCCTCATCTAGAGCTGCCTGGACGATAGAAGTGTCTGCATCATCAAAGCATTGATGTACATGGATTCCATTACTACTGAATGTCTCAGCTAGAAGCAGGATAAGCTGTGCCTTGTTGTTCTTGTTGTCTAGGAACTTTTCTATAGGAATAATGGTTTGGATGTCTGGGCGAATCTGGATGTCACAGCATGCATGCTTTGTACGTCTGAGATGATCATGGTCCTTGGTCGGGTTGTCATATCCGTCAAAAACCACAGTGATCCGGAGGTGCTGGCTTCCCATGGCCTTCACAAACCGGAGGTAGCTCTCAGCGATGTCCTTCCAGGTGAGGTTAACCTCCCACTTGACATTGTGCAGGAGCCACCCACCATCAATCACAAGGCTCGTGCATGGGGTTTGGCCAATGGGTTCCACAAATGTCTTTGGGAACTTTGCTAGGGCAGCCTTATCTGGCTTTCGCATCTTCTGGTTTTTGTCAAAATAAGACATCAGTGTTGGCGTCAACTCAAATAGCAGAGCTTCTTTGGTCTTGACTTCACACTCACTGATGATGATGAGGCGGTTGAAGAGCCTGAGTGAGTCAATAACCAGCTTCTCCCCACTGACTGGGTCCAGATCTGAGGGTTGCTAATGATTTGACTTTGTACTTTGTTTGCATTGTATCATTAACAGTTTTCTCATCCATCTTGGCCTGTATGGCAGAACCAATCTCCTCTGCCTCATCCGCATTTACTGGGTCTCCGGGAGAGCTGCTAAACTCTGTAGAGAAGGACACCAGGGTCTTCCTGTCCTGTGTGTTATCGAAAGGGTTTACTTCTTCCAACCATCCAACTATGGTGGAGCTGCTAGCACTTTGACTACTTGACCCAGACAATACGCTGCGTCTGTTCAACCTGTCTGGAAGTTGGTCTTGCTCATCTTGCCCTAAAGAATAGAATTTGTTAAAAGTTTTTATTAAATTGAGATGTCACTCACAACATAGAATATGATTGAAAACTGCAAGTGCTTTCATCACAATGAAAAATAAAACAAACGTACGATTTCCAGTGGATTTACTTCTTGCACCATTGTATAGCTCGGTTCTGCATTCCAAATGGCGTCTAAGCTTGGGATCATCTCCGTTTTTCCAGTCTTCATGTAGTCTTCTGATTAATGCTTCATCGTCCACACTCTCAGAATAAGACTAAATCTGTGCGTAGCCTTTTTGGGTGACCTTTGAGAGTTTTTTAATCCCAGTCTCAGGACCACCACAGATGAAGCACCTTAAGCAACAAGCTACAGAATCCTCTTCCATGTTGTAGTCTACTAAAAGACAAGTGTCATGATTCGTGTCAAAACATACAGAACTGGTCCACACAGCAAGACTTATTGATGGAGTGAGTGAACTACAAGATTATATATATTTTTTTTTATCCGCTTTTTCTCCCATTTTCTATTTTTCTCCCATCCCAATTTTCGTATCATCCAATTCAACCCTCCCCTGTCTTTGAACGCTGTTTCATGCCTCTCACAAGCCGGCTGCAATGTGGACTAAGTCATACATAGCACAAGTCCCCTCCGATACTCGAGGTAACAGCAGTCGCATCTTTCCACCTGCGCGGCTCGATCTTTCAGCGTCAGGGGTCTGGGCTTTGGAGGGGCCCTGCCCCCGTCGCTTCCTGATTCTACTGCGCAGGCGCACCAATCGACCTGTAAGAGTCGCTGTCCACAACGCCCGATCCCCACCCATCAGTTTCCCTCTCCCTAATACTGCCAATGTGTATTAGTGCGGACGACCAGCTAAACTGAAACCAATGTGGAGCGCTGGGCTCGAACAGGGAGGCAAACCTGTTCGAGCCCAGTCTCCAGTATTCGTGGTGAGCGCCTTGCCCACTGCACCACGTAGCCGCCCCCCTACAAGATTATCTTCACTGAAAAAGTAGATCACCACACAAAGTCCAGCTGATCTTATAACCACTCTGATGCTAGCTATCTATCTAATGTTAGCTGTAAGCAAACTTTAGCTAGGTGAATGGTTGTTTATTGTTAGCAATAAACTAGAGAAAATTGATAAAGTGCTACATTTACAGTTATCAAACCTTTTGCCAGCAGAGGAAAACCAATTTCTCTCCCAAAGAGTAGTTAAACGATCATACCTTAAAATCGTTTTTGTTGTGCAGAAATATTTGCCATGATGCAGCACTCCTGCTCCTTCCCCACATGCAGACAGTGTATCCTACTGAGCATGTGCACAGTAGGTGAACACTTATTAGTGTTTTGCAAATTTTCATATTTTATTTTCCAGAATAGAATCAAACCAACAACACCTCAGTCCCATACCATTGATTATACCCTTTTTGCTGTACATTATAGCGTAAAATATATTATACTATCAATATTTTATGGCCAGGGAGCCATTCTTACTCAAAACTAATGGTTTGAATAGATTCAGCACCCCTGAAAACCCCTAGTTAGTCACCCCACACGTTAATATTTGATTTACATTTTTTTTTCATATTTTTCGCCCAAAACCCCTGGGCTCCTTAACTTTGATTGGCTCTCCAAAATTTCCCTGAGGATTTGGGTTTGAATAAATTGAGAGGTGTTAGTAGACACCTATAGGAACACTTTGGTGAAGAAAGCTATTGGTAATACATTTTTTCACAGATGGTCCAAACATCTTGCTAAAATTCCCTAACTAAAGGTCACGTCGGGGAGTCGAGAGATAAGAACAGAAGACATAGCGTTCCTTCTACGCAACACCACCTACCACAACCAGACTTGGCTTGTTGCACTCACCCCCACCCCCCCACCCCCGGCCCCTCCAGTCGCAGTCCCATCCCCCACCCCGCCCTCCTCTGCGTTGGCGCTGCTGATAACAAATGCGCATGTTGATGAATTTATGACTGTGTGCCATTATTACTATCAAATGTAATAATTGTGAAAGCCCGCTTGAATATTGAATATTACTATAATGATGCACTGTCATTTTAAGAGCACTGTTCTTAATAGTTCTAATTAAAATTGAACTATTTTATCACTGTTCTATGTTAAATACCCTGTTGTATGTCTGTTCCATTTTATAATTCTTAGACTATTTTTAAACCGAATCATTTTAAACTATTTTTGTCATTTGTATTACTGAATGAACTGTAAACAGAGAACCTATTGGGATGCTAGATCCTAATGTGAAACACTGTGATTTACCTTACCTTGCTCATGCTCGCTTATGCCTGTATTTTTACTGTTGTGAAGCACTTTGAACTGCAACTTCTGTATGAAAAGTGCTATACAAATAAAGTTATTATTATTATTATTATTTTATTATTATTATTATTATTATTATTATTATTATTATTATTATTATTATTATTATTATTATTATTATTATTATTATTATTATTATTATTATTATTATGTAATAGTGTGTAATAGTGCAATAGTGTCAACATTTTATAGTGTAATAGTGTGTAATAGTGTAATAGTATAACACTATTTGTGGAGATTGTGCTCTACTGAGTGCACCTTTCTAGTTTGTTCTCCTCCACACAGGGCTGCACACAATGAGATCAATTGAAAACAGTAATGTTTTTGTGCTTTTGTGAGAGTTCTGGGACTATTCTCATCTGAATTTAGAATGCTACTCATTAGCAGTCAGCCAGAGCAGCCCTCAAAGTGTCTGACTGGTACTATTGGGACGAAGATGGATCGGTCCATCGCATCGGCTTATGGCTTGACATTTCCCCCCCCTGTCTTAGTCCATGGGCCAGACCATTTTAAAGGGGACTATGTCATCTTTCATTCAAGCTAAGATGTGAATCTTTCTGACCAATATAGAGGTCACTGGAGCACACACATAGAGGTCAACAACACACATTTGCACACGATTTTCGCCAAAATTATATACTATCTTTTAGCCTTGTGTCATCTAGGAGCAACAGGGAGACAAAATACAAAATCTACAACACTCTCAGGACCATAAGGATTCAGGAAATGTATAATATGCCTATACTATTTCATTGTTACAGGTCATTGTGAGCCTTAAATTAGAAGAGCAGTATTAGGCTCCTATTAAACTATACAGAACAGCCACTATAGATGGAAACATAGGTCCAGGGACGCGGGAAGTGGGGGTGCGGCGGGTGTGCCAGCACCCCCTGCTGGCGGGGAGTGTAACTGCAACTGCAAGGTTGTTTTGGCTTTTATTCCATTGTAATACCGAGGCTACTCAATGTCACAGAGCGCAGCGGCACTGCAGATTTACCCTACTCTTGGAATTCATTGCCAGATCCTCATAGGGGCGCTGTCTCGATAATGCAGTGTTATTAAAGCAGCGTGTAGCCGACGCATGAACCAGTTGGGATTCGAATAGACGCGGCCTGGAAGCGTCAACGCGGAACTGGAAATCCGTTGGTAAAAAAATAGCGGCCTGGAATAGTTTTTGGGACGCTCAGACAATTCGCAGTAAAGGTATATATCCGCGGTTTCCCTGGCGGATGGCGAACAAGCCAGCAGAACTATCCGAGCCCCCGGGAGGGTGGTCGAAAACCTTTTGCATGTCGGCAATGTTGTATGCAGGGAACAAATTGCAGAGGGAGGACTGACTGAAGTGGAGAGCTGCCTGTCGCCCATTCTAACGCAGGAGTCCTGGACCCTTGAGCAGACCCGACAGGTAAGGTAAGCGATTTTAGATGTATCACTTTGGAAGTGTGCGGCTGTTGTCCGAATACTAGTGAACATTGAAAAATAAAGGCACAACATTTAGAGACGTCCCCGTCATAGCGTTCTGGTGCGGGGACATGGGGCTCTCTGTGCGGGGGCGCAACAGGTGGGGTAGGCTGGGCAGAGATGTATGCATCAAAACGGTTACATTGTTTGTCTCGCACGCTCCGCAGAGCTGAGCGTGAGAGCGCAGAGTTGGGCAGTGGTCTCCTCTAGTGAACGAGAGTGTTGGTTTACCAGAGTGGTAAACCTATGACGTTATTATTATATCACTTACAGTATCTCAGCACCCCCACTGCTGACTGACTTCCCGCGTCCCTGCATAGGTCCACCTGCATAGGGAGGATTTTTTTTCATTACCTGTTTTTTTATTAATCCTTGAAATGTCTATTTTAAGATTCTGACAGGTAACAGGTTTGGAATAATGTCCCATTGGGTTTATTTTTAACCCTTTATTACACCTATCCTTAACCAAAACCTGAAAAATAAGAAAAAGAAAACAGAATAACTTTTAAAATTAACCACATATCGAGACAAATTAAAACATTTTCCCAAACAAGTTTGACCCAAGGAATTCAGTACAATTGTTATTTTTAAGATTCAAACACATTGTGATTAAATTTCAGGACAGAAAAAGCAAAAAATTCTGAAAAAAACGTATATCGCATCTCTATTTTCCATTTTTACTAAAATGTAGTGCATTGGACGAGATCGATTTACGTTAATATTGGAAATAATATTGTAATAAAGATTGTCTCCATGCTGTTATGCCCTAAATATTATAGTTTTGCATAAACAATTATATAGAGACAAATTAACCCATTTTCCCATGCGATTTTGTTCAGTGATTTATTTATTGTTAAGGTTCAAACTATATGTTTTCATATGCACTGGATATCATGGACTGGATATCTTCTTTGTTGACACAACATTCAAGTCTTTTTTTCTATTTGTATTTTGTACCCTAAACTACTAATCATCATCATCACTAAAACAATTGTCAAAGTCTATCTCTTCGATCTCCATCTCTTCCTCCGCCTCATCACACTCGTACTCTCCATCCTCCTCATCCATGTTATTTTTTGCATAATCTGCCTCCTTATCAAGAGCTTTTTGCTCTTCTGACTCCACTTTCTGGGCCAGTACCTCAACAAGAGAAGGACGGAAGATGAGTCCAACCGTCCAGACAGGTTCTAACACCTTCTCATCCATTGTTTTCCCCAGTCCATACTTTGATCATAGGCTTTGGGCCTCTTGAATATTGGCTGTTCTGCTCTTTTGTAGCAGGTAACTCTGAAGGTGGCTCGCTGTACATGTGGGATGAGACAGACCTTGGGGGGAGGCAGGCGTTCAATGTCTACTTTGGAATTTGCATCCAGGACTTTATCAGCACCCATAATTTTCTGCAGCATCTTGGCTCACACAGCATCAACTGACTTCATCCAACCATGACCATCCATAATGCATGTGAAAGACTCCATCTCCTGTTGGAGCTCATCTGTTACCAGCGACAATGCGCCAAGCTGACTAAAAGCCTTCTGGAATCTAGGGTTCTTCTGCAGATGATTCAACGGATTCACCTCTCTCTTTCCTTTGAAAGCGCTGGCACAGTCATCCCCAGCAGTGCTGCAGTACTCTGAGTCCAGAGACTAACTAGTTCTGACACATGTATTAGCTTGCAGTGCCAGTTCCGTGGTCCAGGTATCTGGAGAGGTTGGTCATGCTGACATGGTAGATGAGGATCATCAGTATATAGAGGTTGGTCATGCTGGTAGAGGAGGATCAGCAGTATATAGAGAGGTTGGTCATGTTGACATGGTAGAGGAGGATCATCAGTATATAGAGGTTGATCATGCTGGTAGAGGAGGATCATCAGTATATGGAGAGGTTGGTCATGCTGATAGAGGAGGATCATCAGTATATGGAGAGGTTGGTCATGCTGACATGGTAGGGGAGGATCATCAGTATATAGAGGTTGGTCATGCTGACATGGTAGAGGAGGATCATCAGTATATAGAGGTTGGTCATGCTGGTAGAGGAGGATCATCAGTATATAGAGGTTGGTCATGCTGACATGATAGAGGAGGATCATCAGTATATAGAGAGGTTGGTCATGCTGACATGGTAGAGGAGGATCATCAGTATATAGAGGTTGGTCATGCTGGTAGAGGAGGATCATCAGTATATAGAGGTTGGTCATGCTGACATGATAGAGGAGGATCATCAGTATATAGAGATGTTGGTCATGCTGACATGGTAGAGGAGGATCATCAGTATATAGAGAGGTTGGTCATGCTGACATGGTAGAGGAGGATCATCAGTATATGGAGATGGTGGTCATGCTGTCATGGTATAGGAGGATCATCAGTATATGGAGAGGTTGGTCATGCTGGTAGAGGAGGATCATCAGTATATAGAGGTTGGTCATGCTGACATGATAGAGGAGGATCATCAGTATATAGAGAGGTTGGTCATGCTGACATGGTAGAGGAGGATCATCAGTATATGGAGATGTTGGTCATGCTGACATGGTAGAGGAGGATCATCAGTATATGGAGAGGTTGGTCATGCTGGTAGAGGAGGATCATCATTATATAGAGAGGTAGGTCATGCTGAAATGCAATGAAAACAGTAATGTTTTTGTGCTTTTGTGAGAGTTCTGGGACTATTCTCATCTGAATTTAGAATGCTACTCATTAGCAGTCAGCCAGAGCAGCCCTCAAAGCGTCTGACTGGTACTATTGGGACAAAGATAGAATTACTTCGGTCCATCGCATCGGCTTATGGCTTGAAGTTTTTTCCCCCTGTCTGGTTGGTCCCAGGGCCCTCATTCATCAACGTGTTCTACGCACAGATCTGTGCTTACCCTGTGCGTACGATCATTTCTAAGCAAAGAGTGGGATTCATCAATTTCGATTTGAACTTGACTCCGTGCTTACATCTACGCACAGGTCAGACCACACTTACCTGACGCCCAGTGGTAGAATATATTATTACAACAAGGAAATGAGCAGGGGGCGGTTAGGTGGCCGAGCGGAGATTGCGTTCGTCACCAGCCCCGGAGCTGAGCTGGATTTGCCTGTTCGAATCCAGCTCACAGCTCCGGGGTTGTCACCAGCTTGGCTGGCCATCTGCACTGATACAATTGGCTGTATCAGAGGGTGGGAGAAGCTGGCGGGGTGGGTCCGGGTCGTTGTAAACAGCGACTCCTACAGTTCGGTCGGGGCGCCTGCTAAGCGCGGATTGGACGTGAGGGGGATAGTGTGGTCCTCCCACACGCTACGCCCTCTCAATGAGACTCCGCGCTGCCAGGTGAAAAGAAGCGGTGATTGGCTGGACGTGTGTCGGAGGAAGCACGTGGTAGCCTCCACTCTCCCAGATGATCTGACTGTGGGGGGTAAGTGCGCAGCGACCAGGAAGGGACTGGGAATTGGCATACGACTAACATTGGGATGGGAGAAAATCGGAGGAAAATGGAGGGGGAAAAAGACCAAAAAAAAAAAAAAAAAACAAGGAAATGAGCTTCTGTGCATAATAACACTGGCATGTTCTGTACGAACCGTAGTTCATTATAGTTCATTGTAAAATAGCAACAGTAGTGTAATTATGGTCAAAACCCTATAAATAGCATTTGGAATAATAGATCTTTCTCTCAGAATGAATGCAGCATGGTTTATATAGCGTTATCTTTATCTTTATTACGGATCCGTTATCGGAATATACGGGGTGTAGGCTACTGACTGACTGCGCTCCGCGTAGCTTGATTGATTGATTGATTGGAAAGTTTATTAACAGATTGCAGAATGGGTACAGTACAGTACAGCTCAGTACATACAATTGTTAATTGGGGATGCAGACCAACTTTCGTCTTGTTTACATCAGGGTCCCCCATTTTCAATTCATCATAAATCATAAAGCTCAACTCGTTATTATTTTGCGCAGACCGCAGAAACACGGGAACGTCTTGATTATATTTAAAAGGCTTTACGTTAAACGAAACAAGTGGAATTTCGAAGCTGTAAGCAGAATACAAGTCATATGAATATAGTGTTCTTCCCCCTTTTTACTGTATAAGAAAGAATAGAAAACGCATTGCAATGACACCATAGTGGACAGACTATGTATATGATGGGATTCAAGTTCGCGTTTTTGTTGATCATAGGCATGATGTCAGAGTATGATATCTTCAAACATTCTAGAACATTTGTCGTCACAGATCATGTCCTAATAGAACATAGGCTATGGCATGGATCGTGATATTGTGTGGACTGTAATTATTACTGTACCGGTACCACCCATTGTGACAACAGCCTTGTGAGTCCCGCACACAAACATGATGGAATTCAAGTTCATGTATTGAAAGGCAGGCTACATCATACATGCAGTGAGATTCATTGTTCTTGTATATGATCTCTATTATTGTTTATATAGGCTACCCAATACTGACATCAAAATAGATTGTAGTATGCCTCTAGAAATCATATGCAGCAGGTAGAAAATCGACGGGAGATCCATCGCGATTTGGAATAAAATTGAGGAGAACTTTAATCCCTGGCCCTGGGTATTAATCAAACAACACGGGAAAAGGCAGTCATATTCCAGCGCGGTCTTTATTAGCCGACAACAAAATAGATGCCTCTAAAAATCATATAGCCAATCGAACACAACTAATAAAGGCATTCATATTACAGCACGGTTATAATGACACACAACCAACGCCAAACAGTAGTCAACGAACGGTCTTTATTAGTATTTTGAGCTGTCCAGGCAGAATTGCAGCAATGGTCTTAGGGAGCCGTTGATATCTGACATCACCGTTTACAAATCCGCCTTTTATTTATCCCATAATACGCGATAGTGTCTTCTTGGTTCGACAGCAGTGAATTCTTCGTGGAGTTTCTCAGAGTTCCGCTCGGGTCAGTCCATTATTTCACATCCCATGGGGGGTGTTTCCTCACTTTCATGACTGTAACTGAGGGGTACAATTCCCTGACTGTATTAATCAAGTATTAGTATCATTAAACTACTACCGTGTATGTACATTACTGGCCTTACTGTACACAAGTATATTAGATGACAACACTTCCACAATGAAACGGTTTCCACACAAATACTTGTTTAGAATATTTATTACATCAAATAGTATTACCTTACATTACTTAGTTGCGCTTATAAGGCAAAGAATGTGCGTAGGCAAGTCAATACTGAATATTAGGAATTAGATCTAGGGATATTCTGGGAAGGGGGGTGTACTACCGGTTGTAAGCCAGCAGGGGGAGGCAATGCTCTATAAAAGTCAATGGTTCCACGGAGGCGATCTTACTCCCTGGAGCAGCGGGGAAAGGCAGCCTGGTCCCAGGGTGCGCGCCGCGTAGGTAACTGAACAGGACTGAACTCCAACTCGAACTGAAAGGAACTGCAAGGGGAGTTCTGTATTCGCCGCGCCATATTTATGTGTACGGTGGACAAATAGTGCCGCTCTGCTTTCGGTAGCCGTATTCATGGGCAGAAGCGGGCATGTTAAGACAAGTCCCGTCGGTAGCTTTCAAGTCAGCTCTAGGGGGTAAGTCACTGGCGCCTAGGGGATCGCTTCCAATAGGAGAACGAATATTATGGTCTGTCCTGTACCAGGTAAAGGGATATTCCGTGTATATGTACAAAGAATATACAAGGGATATCAAACGATATACAAATATTATACATGGGATCTCAGGCAATAAATATATTCGGTTTAATCTGACCCTTTGTAACAGCCGCCCCCTAATTAGTCCCACCTAATTAGCTAAGCAGGGACAGATTAACCGCACTATCCACTACTCAATGTCCGCTGTAAGGGGTCGGTCAGTTCACAAAGTCAGGGGTCATGGTCGTCATTAAGCGAGTCGGGGAGCCTTGGCGACTCTATCAGCCTCGCCACGGGTCGGTTGTAGATCCGCCCTTGGCTGAGCACTTCTGCCACTCTGACCTTTCCGTCGGCACCAGTGGTCACTTTGCTTACGCGGCCGGCCGGCCACGCAGCTCGGGGTAGTGACTGGTCTATGGTCATGACGACTGGACGGGATGAAGGGGGGCTTAGGAGGGAGCGGGCCTGAGACTGCTTTGATCTGTGCTTGGCTGTGCTTTCTCCTCCTCCGTCTGTTTCTCTTGTTTGCTCTGTACCCCGTCTGAGCAGAGGCCGGTCCCGGCCGCCCCGTCAAGGAGTCGCTTGGGGTGCTGGGTTCGATGTCAGCTACGTCTGGAGCGCAGCTGAGGGGGTTGGGGTTCCGAACTCCCTCTGGTACCCACGGTTCTCTCACGGGCCTCTCGCTTAATGTCAATAGCCTCTGCTGTACGGGGGAGAGGCCGGTGTCGCTCGCCTCTGTGTGTAGGCAGCTTGTAGACGTGGGTTGACTGTCAAGTCCGTAGAGGGGGCCCTGGAGCGTCCATCCCAGTCGGGTCTGAACCGCGACTGGGCATCCTTTGGGTCCGACGTGGGCCGCCTCAATTGGGAGAATGAGGTCCGCGTGGTCGGAGCCGATGAGCAGGGTCGGTGTGGCGCCGTCGATAAGCGGTATAGGTAGTTGACGTAGGTGCCCATACTTAGCCATCAGCTGTGGGATGGGGTAGGTGTACTGCGACAGGCCTATGTCGTGGCTGGTGAAGACGTTGCTTATACTATAATGCTTCTCGGGCTGGTCCACCGCTGCTATCTCGAAGGAGACCTTTTCACCCTTTATGGTCTTCTGGTCCCTTCTGATGGTGCGTATGGTCATTGTATCTTTGACACCTCGCAGGCCCAACTGGGCTGCTGCGGAAGCGAGGAGGAGAGTCTTTTCGGACCCATCGTCCAGGACGGCGTAAGTGTCCAGGACCTTGTCCTCGTGGCTCAGGAGCACTCTGACCACTTTGAGGAGCACACGGGGGGTCCCGCTGTGCTGGTCAATGTGGAGCACTCCTGTGGGTGGTGACGTAGACTCTATATGGTACGAGTCGCACCTTGACTCCCAGTGTCTGCCGTAGCAGTCGGGACACCAGGGAGCGGTCTGGTGGAACTTTGGTTCTGGTGCCACCGCCTCGGCATGGTACATTACCGCGACAGGCCCACTCTGTTGTCCTGGCTGACGCCTGTTGATGTCATGCAGGACCTCCAGGTGGGTGCCACCGCACCTGCTGCACTTCTTTTTCAAGCGGCACTCAGCTGCTAGGTGGCTGCGCGCGCAGCGGAAGCAGCGGCGGTGGTCCTTGACCCACTGGCTCACATCATCCGTGGTCAGCTTCTTGAAATCTTCGCACTGATACAGCCGATGTTCTCCCTCACAGTACTGGCACTCAATCTTCCACTGGTCCTCTTTCGTCGAGGGGGTGTTGTGGTTCTGGTGCTGCGGTACTGATTCGGCTTGGTGCATAACAGTCACCGATCTTCGGCCATCGTTTACTCTCCTAGGTCCCTCTCTGGAGCTTGGTGTGCTCCGCACGAACGTATCCAATCGTAGGCTGCTGACTTCTCTCGCCAGGAAGTCGGCCAAGTCTAGGAGGGATGGTTCTGGACCGTTAGGATCACGGTGGTCTCTTTGCCGCCTGAAGCGCTCCTGTCTGGCGGGCGGCAGCTTCTCTAAAATCCTCTCGACGTTTAAGCTCGTGCATACCCTTTTCTCGTTGCGCTCCCAGCATCCCTACCAGGGACTGTACTTTTATAGACAGGTCATCTAATGCTCTGTTGTCTCTGGCTGGGGGGAGACGGTCAATGTCTCTTATCTCCTGTATCACGTAGTCCCATACGCGTCCATACCGTTGGTCGAGTGCTGCTAGAGCCGCTGTGTATGGGGTAGTAGAGTTGGCATAGGCCAGCGCTATATTGTGCGCTCGGGGCACTTTCAGGTGCTGCAGTAATATTGCATACTTGTGGCGTTCATCAGCGACATCCACCATCATTGTCTCTAAGCACATCCGGAGCTCCGTATACTGTGCTCGATTCTCATGGGTGAAGTCTGGAAACGTCGGTGTGCCAATGTATGATGTCATGGATGACTGGCACATCGGTGAGCGTTGGGGGAGAGGCCTCCTAGGCGAGTCTCCTCTTGCGTGTCGTCTTGGGCTGGTACTTGGTGGGTACCGAAGGTCGGGTACCCAGGTGCTGTTCCTCGGGGCTGACGGTGCGTCAAACTCACCCGTGAGTTGAGTCGGGGGTTTGTAGCGCAGGGCCTCGGGGCTGACTTCTGGGCTGTACTGGACCTCCTGGTCCTGAGTACGTTGCTGCTGGTCGGGGCTGTACTGGGCCTCCTGGGCCAGAGTACGTTGCTGCTGGTCGGCTTGACACTCCTCCTCCTCCTCCTCCTCTCCCTCTGCTAGGACCTGGAGTCTTCTGTTCAGTCTCTCGGCGTGGTCCGGTTCTTCCCGGTTGCTGGGTCTCGTATGGACCGGCCGGGGAGGGGGTTCGGAGACGTGGACAGGATCCTCCTGTAGGCGGGGTCCCGGGTCGCTTCGTCGGGTAGGGGAATGTGTCCTAGACCCATGTCTTGACGATCTCTGGGAGCTCCGTGCGGAGTGAGGGGGTGTCGCCATGGCAACCAGTTTGTCCATCAGCTCCGCCTGCAGCCGGTCGCGCTCTGCCTCGCGCCGGGCATGGGCTGCGTCGCGCGCTGCTTCGCGCGGGGCATTGGCGATGTCGCGCTGCGCATTGGCGCTGGCCTGGGCAGCGTCGCGCTGTGCGTTGGCGACGTCGCGCTGGGCATTGGCGCTGGCATGGGCAGCGTGGAGCTGTGCATTTGCGACGTCGGCGCGGCTTCTCTCAATGTTCTCTTCTGTCTGGAGGCGTCTGGTCTCCAGTCTTATTCGGTCGTCTTCACTCCTTTGTTGCGCCTGGAAGCGCTCTCGCTCGCCTGCAAAATGTTCGCGCTCGCACGTCTGAGTCGATCGCGTTCGGTGGAGGCTGCCAGGGTGGCGATGAGTGCCTGCGCCAGCATCTTGTCCGCCTCGCTGGGGGAAGACGCCGTTCGGGGCGATCGGCTCCCGGCAGTACTTGTTGGAGATCCGTTCTCCTGTTGCGTACCGAGGAGATCCGTCTCCTGGGTGCGCGTCTCTTTAGGGTTGTCTTCCTCCCGGAGCTGATCGGGGACTATTTCTTCGGTATTGTCTGGGGGTAAAGTCGTGTCAGTTCCCTCCTGGTCCCCACCGTGAGCTTGGTCAGTTACATTAGAACCCACTAGGGCCTCTGTTGGCGGGGTAGCCTGGTTGTTAGGGTCGGACATAATTTTACTTTCTACTTTTTCCGCGTTTAACTTCCCTTTAAAGCTAGGTATTGGACTGACAGAGTATGCCTCTAGATAGGGAGGTGGCTGCCGTCTGCGCTGCGGGCGATCTAGCTTAGGAGAACCGTTTGTGGAGTGTTCGTCATCGGCCATGTCAATATTAATATTATATTAATATTACGCTAATTATTCTCCGGCTCGAAGGACCAATTGTAACTGAGGGGTACAATTCCCTGACTGTATTAATCAAGTATTAGTATCATTAAACTACTACCGTGTATGTACATTACTGGCCTTACTGTACACAAGTATATTAGATGACAACACTTCCACAATGAAACGGTTTCCACACAAATACTCGTTTAGAATATTTATTACATCAAATAGTATTACCTTACATTACTTAGTTGCGCTTATAAGGCAAAGAATGTGCGTAGGCAAGTCAATACTGAATATTAGGAATTAGATCTAGGGATATTCTGGGAAGGGGGGTGTACTACCGGTTGTAAGCCAGCAGGGGGAGGCAATGCTCTATGAAAGTCAATGGTTCCACGGAGGCGATCTTACTCCCTGGAGCAGCGGGGAAAGGCAGCCTGGTCCCAGGGTGCGCGCCGCGTAGGTGAAAGCCGTGGAGCCTCTGGTACGACAGAGACGGGCTCGAGTGATGGTCTCACGAACATGTGTAGATCCCACAGTAGCAGCGGGGTAGGCGGTTCTCTGCTCCAGCAGCTTGGTGAAGAATGAAGAATAATAATCCTTGCCGGAAAGTGGCTCTGCTGGTCCGGTGTAGATATCCTCCGTGGTGCACGGTAGTCCACGGTTGAACTTGACGTTACTATCCTATCAGCACGCGGCAATAAGTGCTCTATTGTAGACACACAATTACTCACTTCACGTGGTCTTTGACTCGTAATGAAGGCCTTTACTAGTAAGGAGCGAACGATACGTTAAACAAACGTACTAGGATAACACGAGACTCTATCTTGGGGCAATGCGAGCCCTACTCTGCACCACACGTTGCGTAGTGGGTGAGGCTTTACTCGGTAACTGAACAGGACTGAACTCCAACTCGAACTGAAAGGAACTGCAAGGGGAGTTCTGTATTCGCTGCGCCATATTTATGTGTACGGTGGACAAATAGTGCCGCTCTGCTTTCGGTAGCCGTATTCATGGGCAGAAGCGGGCATGTTAAGACAAGTCCCGTCGGTAGCTTTCAAGTCAGCTCTAGGGGGTAAGTCACTGGCGCCTAGGGGATCGCTTCCAATAGGAGAACGAATATTATGGTCTGTCCTGTACCAGGTAAAGGGATATTCCGTGTATATGTACAAAGAATATACAAGGGATATCAAACGATATACAAATATTATACATGGGATCTCAGGCAATAAATATATATATTCGGTTTAATCTGACCCTTTGTAACAATGACCATGGATAATCATGCACGAGCATTGACGGTAGAACAAAGTTCTACGGAGGAGCGTAGAGCCTGCGTACGCACCGTGTGATGAATCCCGACTTCCCTGTGCGTACACTAGTTCTACATTCCGTGCTTACGTGTGGAAATAGAACATATTCTACGTCCACGTTGATGAATGAGGGCCCAGGAATCTACATGAACTTGTGAAATAGTGCTTCTGCTCTAATCAGCACATACCTGCCAACATTGAAATCTGAGTAAAAAGCAGCTTTTATTCAACACACAAGAGACACTCATTACCATGGATGAGAATTCCTCAGAAATATGGGAGAAGGGAACACAGCGGGAGAAAGGGCTAAAATGACTGGCAGAAATGTGTAGAATGTGCTCGCGGGTGTGTCAACACCATTTGATGGTGACGTCAGTAGCCCCCGGGGGAGGTTTGGTAGCCGGGGAGAAGCAGACTCAGGTGTGGCTCAACCCGGCTTCTCTCTCGACACACCAGCTCTGCTCCTGAGGCCAGTCATTTACTGAGCTGGAGTGGTGTCCATATTGACCTCCCAAAGGTCAATGACTCCTTCCCTCCATCACTCCTCCTCCCCCTCCTCCATCACTCCTCCTCCCCCTCCTCCTTCCCTCCCTTCTTCCTTCCATCCCTGTGCCCTGCAGCAGGAGAAAATCAACTTCATCCCCAACTTAGATACTCTCCCCTCTGCTGTCAGTTAGAGCCGATGGGGTGCGTGTATGTGTGTGTGCACAAGTGTGTATCCACCTGTGTGTGTGTGTGTACTAGTGTGTATTTGGGCTTATTTGAGAAAGTTTGCATGTTTGCAGCAGCAATGCATATTTTGTCATCATATATTGTATAAAAGATGCAGTGATATGTTCTGTAATTCATATTTAGAAATGGAATTGTTGTCCAGCTCCTACCTCTCAGCTGGAACCCAAAAACAGGCATCTGGCAACAAGTCAACACAAAGGATAACATATTTTATTTTAATGTGTTCAAACCTCTGTTTCTCTATTACATTAGCACTCAAAGTGATTTTTTCTTTATTGTGTATTTATTTCTTTAAGAAACTTCAGAATGTTACCTTTCAAAAAAGACCAGACTCATGCATGTGCTATAAGTATAAAGTATAACAAATCGCAAATTACTTTGGGTATGCAATCGACAGGCGTTTTATCCAAAATTAGCAGGACTGGGGGTTAAGGGTTAAGAGGTTAAACTAACCATAACATTAACCCTAACCCTATAACCTTTCTACCATAACCTTAACTTTCTACCATAAGCATTAATAGTTTAACTCCTAATCATGCTTTTTGCAGGGGACTTTTGTTGATACGAAACATACATATTATTCTTATATATATATCCACCCCACGGGGTCGGTACCGACCCAAAAATGTCATATGGTCATAAATCAATATTTTTCAGAATGTTGCATATTTTTGGCAATTTTTAGTGTCCTTTCAGCCGAACAGGATAATGAAAAAATTATCCCACTAAATGGCCAGACGCGTCTTATGGCGACATCTACAATTACCTCATTGAGTCTCCAGGTAAACTAATGTTTATATTTAATTGCAGTGGTCTGTAGCCACTCACACTACCACCGAAGCTCCCCCCTCTGATGGAACAGTCCACATTCATTTGTGCGTCATCTCGCGTCGTCCAGACTCCGTTGACAATCTGCGCATGTGTATGGGGAGTAGGTGCTGGAAAAGGGACTTGATCTCGGCCGATTTAGTTCTGATCGATTAGGAATGGGTCGTGCTGTGTTCAGGAAACTCAGGTGCATAAAAGTCTATTTGATCATGTCTCCAGCACCCCCACAGCCGTATCTGCAACCACTTACATCACAACTCTCATCCACATTCATTCATATGCTCCCCCCGCTATCTCCTCCACGATTTCAGAAACCCGGAAGTGTTGCGGTGGTCTATAGCTGTCGACCAGCGTTGGAATTTTTCCGAACTACACTTCCTGTCAGATACTGTGGGGGTTCAAAGTTCAGCGTTCTGAATGAATCATATCAATAACTGTTATGATTCGCGATAATAAGCCACAAAAGGTAACGTTTTTGACAAATATTGAAACGCAGTTAGTTTCTCCTCCCTATTGTAGGAACAATTAGATCTGAAATTAGTTTCAAAATGGTTGCACTATGGGGAAAATTAAAAAGTACACTAGATTACAGTAGATTTCATTATCTGTTCTTATGCACGCCTGGTGATACTAAATCCAAATTGAACTCGGGCATTTGAAAGATAATATATGTATATATATATATAAATGTGCGAATTGGCTATAATAAGGTAATGTATAAGCATCATATTCTATATTCTATAATAATATTTCAAATTGCATTGGTCCGGATGGGAGAATTCAGTACTGTATCTACAGAACCTTCGGTTTAATCATCTTCCCTTTATTAATTTCCTTCGATTTCTTTGTACACATGATCTCAAGAGGGTACTGAACGAGATCAGTGGCAGTTTTTTAAGTTTGGTCATTATTATCATGGTGTTATTCACTGTCAAAGATGCAAAGAAAAATCATAATTCATATTCTCCTTTGTTTCATCACAATTTAAGCAAGCCTAGTAATAGACACAATATTTCTGACACTGTGAATACATTCCCCGAGGTCCATAGATGTACCTAGATACCAAGAATATGCAAATAGCCCTTGTAGAAGTGGAGCAATATTCCATTTACCTAGGTATATATTTTAGGCGGATTTTCACATTGTGTGGAACAGGTTAAGGCTGTCAAAGTTAACGCGTTATTATGTTGTACATGCTATCATACAGAGTATAGGGGTAGGCTATAATATGAGGTGGGTAATTATTATGAATGTTATATGTCCTAAGTGCTGTTAGTGCTACGGTTACGCCCTTTGACTTGTTACTGACCACTCCTCATATAACATATATCACATATGCTGCCATGGTGATTACAGTAATTTGTAATGCTTAATTGAATTGTGATGCAAGAGAGGTGCTTAGAGTAGCAGCTTTGATTAAATCTGCAGCCTACGGTACGCATGGGCAGAGGAAGACTGGCGCTTTACTGAAGGGGAACCAGAGATCCTTGGGCGAGTATGAGGAATAATGAGGAAAATAGCTGGAGGGACAGGGGGAGCCAGAGGTATCCGAAGACACACAACCTCATTAAGGGAGTAAGGGACAGAATAGAGAGCGCCGACGGCCGAATGACAGTGTGCCGAAAAAGAGAACGCAGAGATGTGAGATAATGGCAAAAGTTTAAAACACTCAAAAGTACCAGAGAGAGAAATCAGATTCAAATGAACTTGCTTTTTCTTGCCTCGTTTCCCCTCGGGCCATTTTGTGATTGCTGTCTTGCTGTGATTGCAACACCTTAAGCTGACACTTTTTTAAAATTGTCATTCCATCATTGATCATCTCACATAGCCAGACGTCTCTCCATATTATGTTAGGGCTGTCCACCGCAGGGGAGATGAGCAAACCAAACACTATCATCTAGGGTGGTGCTAAGCACCTTCCAAAATAGCATTGAGGGAGAAATGTTTCTGTCAACGTTTTCCATCAGGAGAGTGTAGCTTGGTAGCTCAAAGGCATGTTGTTGTAATTGATCCTAGTGATTGGCATTTGGGAAACAGTAAAAACAGTCAAAGTAAAACAGCAAGCAGAAAAGGAAGTTGCTGTCTGCTGATGGAGGTAGTCAGCACCACTGGGGGGCTTATACGTGTGGTCAACATCCTGCAACATCCAAGACTATCGTTGATGTAATGAATTATGATGGATTTTGATGGAAGTGTTAAAGGAAAACTCCAACATTTTGGGAAATTAGCTTATTTAACATCTTCCCTGGAGTTAGACAAGAAGATGCATACCTTTTTTGTCTCTGTGCATGCATTAGGCTTAGGGAACAGCCGCTCCGTTAGCGTAGCTTAGTTTCATCACTGGAAGTGGGTCAGATTTGTACCCTGACGTTCCCTACAGTGCCCTACAGTCACGAAATACACTCCAAATACAACTCCAAAACGTTCCTGTAAACATGTTGTGACCTGTGTATTTACCACGTGGAGAAATAAAAAATAATTGAATTCGACAATTACATTTTCTAAGCAAATATACTTGGAACAATTTTTTGCCTAACCACTCCTCTCTGGGCGCAGTCAGTGATTTCAACGTGACGCGCGGTTTGTTTACATTCTCATTCATTCAAAGGATCCGGAATACGTTTATTTTGTACATTATCTAACGTTAACACGAACCTAAACTAACTTTAGGTTAGTTGTAACGTTAGTTTAGGTTTGTGTTAACGTTAGATAATGTACAAAATAAACGTATTCCGCTGCTATAGACGTCGCTCTTTTATTTTGAAACCCCCCCGACCGGAAGTCATTGCTCTCGTTATTTACTTTAGTGTCCGCCCGGTTCTGTGTTTGTTGGTTAGCTCCGTTAGCTAGCAGCCTATCAAGACCAGCCATTGGAATACTGTTTTCTAAATTAGGGAGTATTAAAGGAGCTCCCGTCTTATACGGAGCTACTGAGCAATTTTGATCCCGTAGTTAGACTGGCTGACGCGCCGTTATATTCCTGGTCTCATACCAAAACAGTCCTTGTCCCAATGACACAATGCAGGCAGCTTACTTGGAAAATTATATTTATTTGCTTCACCGTGCAAACAGAATATCCTTGCTTTTGTTCCTTAAACTGATTAAATAATAATGAATACGATATCTAATTGCCTACAAACATTTCGCCCTGTGGTGTGTTCGTGCGTGCGTGCGGTCAAAAACCATTGCCCTTTTCCGGGTCAAAACTCCTCCTCCTACAGGTTTACCTGACCCTTAAATAAAAGAAGCGCCACCCCCTGGTCACATAAATCCACTGCACATTAATCCATTTTGGCCGTTACAGGGAGGCTTTTAATCTTCAAGGTAAGAGGATTTTAAGTCATGGTATCCATAAACTTCAATTGGTTCGGATCCTTTGAATGAAGGAGAATGTAAACAAACCGCGCGTCACGTTGAAATCACTGACAAAGAATTCGGAGTATATTTGCTTAGAAAACGTAATTGTCGAATTCAATAATTTTTTATTTCTCCACGTGGTAAATACACAGGTCACGACATGTTTACAGGAACGTTTTGGAGTTGTATTTGGAGTGTATTTCGTGATTGTAGGACACAGTAGGGAACGTCAGGGTACAAATCTGACCCACTTCCAGTGATGAAGCTAAGCTACGCTAACGGAGCGGCTGTTCCCTAAGCCTAATGCATGCACAGAGACAAAAAAGGTATGCATCTTCTTGTCTAACTCCAGGGAAGATGTTAAATAAGCTAATTTCCCAAAATGTTGGAGTTTTCCTTTAACTGAATTTGTTACAACCACAGCCAGGGCCTCTCTCTCACCTGCCTGGCAGCAGGCTTCCACACCCTTATATGGGCAGCTTCCTGTCCGTGCTTACACACGCTGTCTCTCTGGATCAACCTACACAACTGAGACTTGTCAGATCATCACCAGGCCTGGATATGAGACCTGTGTTCCTGCCACTCCTCGTCCGAGTGTTGCTTCACCTGCCTTGGTACTAGGACTCCTAACTGTTGCTTGCTCTGTCTCTATACCTGCCCTGCCCTAACCTTGTCTCTCTGTGTGTAGGATTGCATGCTCCCGGTCTGCGTCTCACCCCGAGACACCACCAGCCTGGACTCTCCCTGGGAATCACATGGAGTGACCTTCCTCTCTCCTTTTGCACATTCCAGTCATTCTAACACCTGTCTGCATGGTACCTGAATTAAACATTCTAAACCGCCTCATTCTCCTCTGCCTTGTGTTCTGCTCTTGGGTTCAAAACCTTAACTAACGTTAGCTGCTAATGCTAACTAAGCTAAGCTAAATAGCTGGGTTTCGTGGAGTTCCAATAGTGACGAAAGGGGGGGCTAAGCCTGTCTCGCTCTCTCTCTCTCTCTCTCTCTCTCTCTCTCTCTCTCTCTCTCTCTCTCTCTCTCTCTCTCTCTCTCTCTCGCTCTCTCTCTTTCTCTCTCTCTTTCTCTCTCTCTCCTCTCTCTCTCTCTCTCTCTCTCTCTCTCTCTCTCTCTCTCTCTCTCTCTCTCTCTCTCTCTCTCTCTCTTTCAGTCTGTGTTCAATGATGATGATCAATGAAGTAGCCAAAAGTTACACTATAAAAACTAACTGGATAGTTGATGATAGTAAATATTTCACTTCATTAGCAAAGATATTGTAAAATCATTGAGGGCTAAATCCACAAAGAATGGATTGCACGGAGCAAGTTGCACCCTTACTTAAAATTCATTATGAATTGAAAATGGGGGACGCTGATGTAAACAAGACGAAAGTCTTTCTCTAGTCTGCATCCCCTTAACAATTGTGTGTATTGAGCCGTACTGTATTGTACCCATTCTGCAATCTGTTAATAAAATGTTCATTCAATCAATCACTGTGCAGATTGATTGATTGAATGAAAATTGTATTAACAGATTGGTCTTGCTCGAAAAAGAGATCTTTGATCTCAAGTGACTACCTGGTCAAATAAAGGTTAAATAAAATAAAGGTTAAAAAGTTAACACATCCTGCGCCAAAAACGTCATACAACGTGTTTCAAGTTCATGCTAATTCTGCCAATCCACGGTGTACGACGTTATTGAGATCATATAAAAAAGAAATTTGCCATGTTATTCATATTTCCCTCACAGAGCCTGGTCTGATGCAGTGTGAGCCGGCACAACTCTGCGAGTTGCCAAACCGGAAATGGCCGAGTCGATCTCGGTGCGTCTCCGAAATGCGTCCGGCCACTCGCATATTGTTGCGGGACTGTAGACACGCGTCCGTGTGTAGCGATCGCTGCCATAACGCAATAATCGATACGATTTGGCCATGTATTATGATTATACAAACCGGAAATGGATTTAGGCGATCGCCGTCAAATAAGTGGGATCTTTTTCCTCCAGTCTCATCGTCGAACGGTAAGAGGATGCTGACGTTACTTTCAGCCTGTTTGTTTATTATTATCCATGCAAACTGCTCTGATCAATATATCACCCATACTACATAAAGCATTTAACGACGATCACGGAATTATAAACGACCCACCCCCTCCGTTCATCCGCGCATGATCAGTCATAACGTTTAGGATCATGTACAGTTGACATTTTTAATATAGCGTGGATCGGCAACAAACGGCATTTGATCATCTATATATGCGTTTATGCCTATATCTCACGTTCTAGGAATTTCTGCAGAAAACGATAAAAACATATTTATATTCTAGACGGTATTTTCGTATGAATGTATGCATGAAAAAGTAAAACGTTCCTACATCCTGAACGATAGATAATCGATGTTAAATGGGCCATAGTAATGTCAATTTAGCAATACAATTTAAAAAGTTATAGCCCTGCAAAGAAGGTGAACATCTCCATAGACTTACAGTGCTGGCAGAGAATGGTATAAGATGCTCAAATTGCGTGGCAGGGAATGTGTTAAGGGGATGCAGACTAGAGAAAGACTTTCGTCTTGTTTACATCAGGGTCCCCCATTTTCAATTCATAATGAATTTTAAGTAAGGGTGCAACTTGCTCCGTGCAATCCATTCTTTGTGGATTTAGCCCTAAGTCTGCTATAAGCTATACTCCCTCTCTCTCGTGTGTGTGTGTGTGTGTGTGTGTGTGTGTGTGTGTGTGTGTGTGTGTGTGTGTGTGTGTGTGTGTGTGTGTGTGTGTGTGTGTGTGTGTGTGTGTGACGTATACTATAGGCTACTATTTTTGACATGGATTAGGCCAAGGGCGTAACTTTGTTGTCAGTGGTGGGGGGGACACATTTGGAGGCGTGGTCAGTGGCGGAGGGGTGCTACGTATAGTTGTATGGTCGTGGCGGGTGGGGTGAGGGGGGGTGAAGGGGGGTGTGTCCCCTTTTTGTAGATTTTTTTTTTTAATCAGTTGTGCAAGTAAATTTTGGTGAGTTGTTTCTAATAATAATAATAATTCATTTTATTTATATAGCGCTTCTCAATAACCCGAAGTCGCTGACAATAGTCGGGAGCAAGAGTACAAACAAAGAAACAAAAGCAAAGAAACAAAAACAAAGATACAACAAAGAAACAAAACAAAAGGAAGATGAGACCATGGGGGGAACAGGGAAGACAGCATGATAGCACAAAAAAGACTGGAGACAGACATCAATCAGGTTGGAGGGGGGGGGTTATGGGTGGGGGGGGTTGAAGGCAAGGGAGAACAGGTGGGTTTTGAGGCGAGCTTTGAAGGTGGAGAGTGTAGGGGAGTCTCTGATGGACTGGGGGAGGGAGTTCCAGAGTCGGGGTGCAGTACGAGAGAAGGCCCAATCTCCAAAGTTTTTAAGCTTGGATGTCGGGACAGTGAGGGAGGCAGTGGAGGAGGACAGGAGGGAATTCTATATACAATTCACTTATGACAATTAAGTCATAATGCTGCGCGAGTCTCGGAACGTGCATACTGCGTAGTTATACAGCTATTTGTAACTGATGGGCCAATCAGAGCAGCTGATGTGACCCCTGTGTATTATGCAATATTTCAGAAGGAGCAGATTAGATATCTGAAATGGCTGATTTTTTATGTTGTTGATATCCAGGGGGATAGAGATCAAAGGGTAAATTTGATAATTGAACCATGATTTAAACATGATACATTGTACTGAATCTTAAAAGGGGACATATTTGAGCCCTTTTACCTAAAATATATGATTAATATAATTACCTACAGTAGGTTAGTGTGACTTGACTTTCACACTGCAAGCAAGTTTCTGTCAACGTCATCTGTGGTTTTCCCCTTTTACATTGACCAAAAAATATTAAATCAAAACTTACATTGTATCAAGGTGGCAGTAGGGCAGTGCTTGTCATTTCTGTTTCTGCTCATTGCTTGGATGTGAATGGCCCCGTTTACAATCGGACGTCTTGAGGCTAAGGTTTTTTTCCTCAGACGCGGAGTGATACTGACTTGTGAAAAGGAATTCGAATCATAGCTGTGGATACGCTCATTATACCATGGCTATGAACCAATCATATTGCTGGATTCGAGCTACCTTTTTTATAATCTAAATTCATACACAGGGGCATCATTATGTCGTCTTTGTTTGGTTCAGTGTAAAAAAGCAAAGCGGCCAAAATTGAGGAAAAAATATCTAAATTTTTTTGGTTTTAGCGCCACTTAAGACATTTTCGGGCCGATTTTGGGATTCACGAACGGTCCCTTCTCCTGGATTCGGTGGATTAAGAGCAGGATTTAGGAGCGCTGAAGAGCAGTCGTAAATCGACAGACTGGTGTGCGCCGTGTTCTTTAAGGGCTCTATTTGGGAGGAATAATGTTGCTTTCGTTCATGTCAACTCTACAGGCCTCCTTGAAATTAATCAATCATAATTTAAATAAATATGACAATACTTGTATGCAAAGAAATTACGTTTTACATTTACAGTCATGCCTCAACGATGCATTTGATGTCCGAAAATAAATAATAGCACTACACCAACAGTGCAAATGACAATAAATAAGAACTAAAGCTAATCGCGTGGATATATCTATATCTTGCTAGTATATTGTTGCAACGGGGTAAGGTGGTGAGGGTGGAGGTAGAACCCAGTGCAGCAGGACGAGAGCGAGAAGAGATATGAGGCAGGAGACGGCGGTCACGATTAAAGAGCTTTACTTAGCAACGTGACAAAAGTACATTAAAGCATGAACAAAAGGGCGCAGCCGAGCTGGCACTGAGAGAAAACAAAACCTAACCAAAAACAGGACTGAACACTCGAAACAAAAGAGCAATAAAACAGAACACTAATATACACTTACTTAGACAGAACACAACTACAGGGCATGGACAACGTTGACAAAGACACCACAGGAACAGGTATAACGGAGGAATGACGCCACAACCAAGTGAGGACAACCCACACTTAAATAACAGACTAATTACAAATTAACAACAGCTGGCAAGCCAGTCTAAAACAAATCATCAACCACAAGGACACAAAAGCATAATTACCAAAACACCAGACAGGGGAACAACATCAAATAGGGGAGGGAAAGTTAACAACAGCACACACCATGAAACCACATTAATCATACTATTAATTATATTCATTACATTTGTCAACATGGTTAATGCTGGTGACCACTAGAGGGTGGTATGAGACCATTGTCCACTCCTTGTTTGTGGTGTTGACTCTCCCAGACTTGAGCTGGTCTGGGAGTGTAACAGTACCCCCCCCCCCCGAACGGGGGGCTTTCAGACCCTTGAGAACATCGTCCGGACACGGGCGAAGCAGGAGGCCGGGACCCTGGAAAACACAGAGGACGAGGACCCGGAGAACTGGGGCCGGGAGTCTGAGGAAAGAACCCAGGTGGGGCATAGCAGCCAGGGGGTCTGAAAACTGGTGCAGAGGCCCGGAGAGGGGGGGTGGGGATGGGGATGGGGACAGAGCCCCAGAGAGGGGGTGGGGACGGGAACAGAGGCCCGGAGAGGGGGGCTGGACCCGGGGACAGAGGCCCGATGAGGGGGGGTGGGGACTGGGACAGAGGCCCGGAGAGGGGGGCTGGACCCGGGGACAGAGGTCCGACGAGGGGTGGTGGGGACGGGAACAGAGGCCCGGAGAGGGAAGGTGGGGAGAGAAACAGGGGGCCGGTCAGGGAACCTGGAGCCAAGGGGCGAGGGTAAGGACACCGGAGCAGGATCCCGGATGAGGGACCCTCCCGTCGCCGGACTAGGAACCGGATCGGGAGAGCCGGAATGGAGGTGTGGCGGCGACGACCCCCGGAGTAGAACCCAGCGTAGACCTCGGCGAAGACCACGGCGAGGACCAGGGCGCCGGTCACGGTGTAGGGTTGGACCAGCGGGGAAGCCGGGAGCCGGCGTAGCAGCCGGACCAGGTGTAGAGGCTGGGCAGGGGCGTCCTGCCTCCTCTGGCCCCCTGCAGGGGAGCACCTGGGCTGGGCATCCTGCCTCCTCTGGCCCCCTGCTGGGGAGCACCTGGGCTGGGCGTCCTGCCTCCTCTGGCCCCCTGCTGGGGAGCACCTGGGCTGGGCGTCCTGCCTCCTCTGACCCCCTGCCGGGGAGCACCTGGGCTGGGCGTCCTGCCTCCTCTGGCCCCCTGCCGGGGAGCACCTGGGCTGGGCGTCCTGCCTCCTCTGACCCCCTGCCGGGGAGCACCTGGGCTGGGCAGAGCGTGGAGACTGGACCGGTATCGGCGGCAAGACGTGGCGTAGGGGCTGGAGAAGGAACAGTAACTGCCGGAGCTGCCCTGGCAGGAACCAGGCTGGCAGTGAAGGTTTGGTTAGCTGCCTGTGCAGTGCTAGGTGCCGGCACTGTGCTACCCGCAAGGGCTACGCTAGCCGGGGCTAAGGAAATAGCTACCGGAGCTACACTAGTGGCAGGAGCCAAACTAGCTGTAGGGCCAACGCTAGCTGTCTGGGTTGTGCTAGCTGCGGGACCCATGTTAAGTAAATTTCTGCTAGCTGCAGGAGCTATGCTAGCCGGAGCTAAGGAAGTAGCTACCAGAGCTGCACTAGTAGCAGGAGCCAAACTAGCTGTAGGGCCAACGCTAGCTGTCTGGGTTGTGCTAGCTGCGGGACCCATGTTAAGTGAATTTCTGCTAGCTGCAGGAGCTATGCTAGCCGGAGCTAAGGAAGTAGCTACCGGAGCTTCACTAGTAGCAGGAGCCACACTAGCAGTAGGAGCTACGCTAGCTTTCTGTGTTGTGCCACTCCTCTTAGACTTGCTAGCCTTGTGTGACTTGCTAGCCGCAAGTGCTACGCTGGCTATAGGACCTGAACCAGCAGTAGAGGAAGCTAGGGGGATCACTGCTGGAGCTACGCTGGCGGTAGGGTCCTGGTTAGCTGCAGAGCCTAAGCTAGCTATCGTAAATAAGCTAGCAGCTCCGGTCATAATAACCCCTTTAGTCTTGCTAGCCTTCGCAGCCAACCGCAGATGCCAAGCTAGCAGACGGGCTGCCCTAGCTGTGGAGGGTGGAGCAGGACGAAACCTCTCCATGAGGTCTGTGACCTGGCCGGTCAAGACATCCATCTGTGGCTCCAGTTCCGGACGCTCATTCACGACAGACTGGATTAGCTTTAACAAAAAAAAACATTTATGAGGGGTGTAGTTTGCATGATCCCCATCATGTATCATGCCACTAATGATGGTCATTGTCCCTGTCACTCGGTCCGCTGGGTTCTTAGATGGTGGCATCATTCTGTTGCAACGGGGTAAGGTGGTGAGGGTGGAGGTAGAACCCAGTGCAGCAGGACGAGAGCGAGAAGAGATATGAGGCAGGAGACGACGGTCAAGATTAAAGAGCTTTACTTAGCAACGTGACAAAAGTACATTAAAGCATGAACAAAAGGGCGCAGCCGAGCTGGCACTGAGAGAAAACAAAACCTAACCAAAAACCGGACTGAACACTCAAAACAAAAGAGCAATAAAACAGAACACTAATATACACTTACTTAGACAGAACACAACTACAGGGCATGGACAACGTTGACAAAGACACCACAGGAACAGGTATAACGGAGGAATGACGCCACAACCAAGTGAGGACAACCCACAACAGACAAATTTTACAAATTGACAACAGCTGGCAAGCCAGTCTAAAACAAATCATCAACCACAAGGACACAAAAGCATAATTACCAAAACACAACCAGACAGGGGAACAACATCAAACAAGGGGAGGGAAAGTTAACAACAGCACACACCATGAAACCACATTAATCATACTATTAATTATATTCATTACATTTGTCAACATGGTTAATGTGCCGGCCTGCACCATCTGCTGGTGACCACTAGAGGGTGGTATGAGACCATTGTCCACTCCTTGTCTGTGGTGTTGACTCTCCCAGACTTGAGCTGGTCTGGGAGTGTAACAGTATATAATATTGATGCAGAGAGAACTCACACTACCCTCACCATCTCCCTTCCTCGCTGTGCAGGTGCCCTGACCGACCTGTAGGAGTCGTTGTTTACAACGACCAGATTACCACCCTCCGGCTTCCCTCCCGCTGACTCTGCCAATTGAGCCAGTATGACGGCCGGCCAAGCCGGAGGCAACGCTGACAGCCGGATTCGATACCAGTGTCTCTCGTGTTGGTGACGAGCGATTAGTCCGCTGCGCCACCCAGCCACCCTCTTAGAAGGATGTCTTGAAGTCAAAGTGACTTCACTTTTGTGAACTGAACCTTAATTTTTGAATAAAGAAGCTTCTGATATTAAGAAGTAGTACAGAACTCCCATTTTCCTATAACGGTATACATCTACCATCATCGACCAGAAGAATACCACATCGGCATGTTCGAATACTTTTTTCTGTAGAACTTATGTCCACAGACCACAGACTTTTCCAATTTTCTTTTTATAAATCATCACACACATTTCTGAAAGGTTCCTCTGAAAAGTTCCTCTTGACAATTACCCAAGACAAACTGCAGCCTTTACTCTTTTCTCTCCTTGGAGAACACAGCGTTCTGCAGCCTCAGCCTCTGGTATATTATATTGTCGTACCAATTCCACCTCTTTGCTTTGTGTGACCCCAGCCAGACACAGCATGGCCTCCTCTCCCCCTTCTGCCAGTGGCTTTCTATGAGTTCTTGGTTATTACGCCACTGTCTCTCAGTACTTTCCCTGTGACTCTCGTTTGCTCTGTCTCTCTTTGCTCTGGTACTCTCTGTCCATTTTCACTTCTCAGTCCACGGACCTCTCCGATACATCCCTCCTCCCTCATCTTCTCTCACCACACCTTTACACCTGACTGTTCATCCCTCCTCCCTCATCTTCTATCACCACACCTTTACACCTGACTGTTCATCCCTCCTCCCTCATCTTCTCTCACCACACCTTTACACCTGACTGTTCATCCCTCCTCCCTCATCTTCTATCACCACACCTTTATACCTGACTGTTCATCCCTCCTCCCTCATCTTCTCTCACCACACCTTTACACCTGACTGTTCATCCCTCCTCCCTCATCTTCTCTCACCGCACCTTTATACCTGACTGTTCATCGCTCCTCCCTCATCTTCTCTCACCACACCTTTATACCTGACTGTTCATCCATCCTCCCTCTTCTTCTCCACCACACCTTTACACCTGACTGTTCATCCATCCTCCCTCTTCTTCTCCACCACACCTTTATACCTGACTGTTCATCCATCCTCCCTCTTCTTCTCCACCACACCTTTATACGTGACTGTTCATCCATCCTCCCTCTTCTTCTCGACCACACCTTTATACCTGACTGTTCATCCATCCTCCCTCATCTTCTCTCACCACACCTTTATACCTGACTGTTCATCCATCCTCCCTCTTCTTCTCCACCACACCTTTATACCTGACTGTTCATCCATCCTCCCTCTTCTTCTCCACCACACCTTTATACCTGACTGTTCATCCATCCTCCCTCTTCTTCTCGACCACACCTTTATACCTGACTGTTCATCCATCCTCCCTCTTCTTCTCGACCACACCTTTATACCTGACTGTTCATCCATCCTCCCTCTTCTTCTCGAGCACACCTTTGCACCTGACTGTTCATCCATCCTCCTTTTCTTTTTATCTGACTATTCATCCCTCCTTCTTCTTCTCTTGTTTATATCTGACTGTAAAGTTACATCCCTCTTTCTTCTTCTCTTCCTTACACCTGACTGTCCATCCCTTGTTTCTTTGCCATCCTTGACATTGCGCATTGTGCCCTTTGCTCTCCTCCAACACTAACTGCCCTCTTCCTCTTCTCTGTTCTCTCTCCCTCCCTCCCTCCCTCCCTCCACTCATCCTTTTATTGCTCTCCAGAGCTACAGCATGTTAGCGCTGGGAGCTGCTCTGATTCCATCTCCCAAATAAATGACTGTGCTGGAGTCGATAAAGAGAGGGGAATGGCAGAACGATTGTGGGGGTGGAGAGGGAACTCTCATTCCCTGCAGATAAGCACATGAGCACTGTGTGTGCGTGTGTGTGTGCGTGTGTGTGTGCGTGTGTGTGTGCGTGTGTGTGTGCGTGTGTGTGTGCGTGTGTGTGTGTGTGTGTGTGTGTGTGTGTGTGTGTGGATCCTGAGGGTGCCTCGGTGGTTATCAGCCTCCGACACTCCTGGCCTCGGTGAAGACCACCCCTCACTGCTTCTCCCTGATCTAAAGTGATAGGCCCTACTCTTGCCTGCAGGCACAACCAAAGACATCCTTCTCCTTCTCTCTTTTATTTTCTTTCTTTCATGTCCTCCATCACTCGTGGCTTTAAAATGTTCAATCAGTTAGCCGGAGATAAAAATTTTATTATATCCGCCAGTCTTTGGCATTTCGTAATGTGCCTTAGTGATTCTGCATGCCTTACAGCACATTAAGAACGGGAGCACACTATGGAACGAAAACAATTTAACCTTTTATTACCGAAAGATTACAATAAATAAAAAACGAAAGACAGCTACTGCATGGGTCAGCAGCTTCACTGATGTTTTTCTGATGAAGCCTTGATTGAAGAATAATTACAGAATTTGCTGAAGAGAATCAGACTCATTCTCAGAGCTGAACGTGAATAATGGACCTGTGTTCTCCGAGTAAACACACAAAATACTAAACAGGCGAGCACATGAGACACTTCTCCCTGAATGCCTAAACCTCCCTGGCACGCCTTCTTATAGCAGGCTGGTAATTAAGAGCAGCAGCTGTGGTTCCTGACACATCCAGGCTACATTTCGGCGGTGGAACACGCCAGTCCCGGGGTCACCGCACCCGACCTCCATAACTCCCTGTTCTCCCTCTGTGACAAATTGGGTTCGGTAGGTAAAATGTTTGACGTTTCTTTTTTTGTTCTTTCCATGTTTATGTGTCTGCAGACAACACGTCCCCGAGGCAATCCAATGTTTTGTCTCAGCAGACATGGGGGGGGGGGGGGGGGGGCGGGTTGCTGTTGCCAGCGAGGGGCAGACAAAAACACAAGTGATTTAATGTTAAATGTCAAATGTTCCCACACGCAATCATTCATAAAATACCTCTTTAAATTTAATGATACCAGAGATGTGCTCATCATTTTTCAGGATTTTCTTTTTTTTTATAATAAAACACAAGATACTTGCACCCTAATGATAAGGAGAAGCGCTCAATGAATAAACCCAATCCCATTGCCAAATGAAAGTCTAACATGCCTATGAATACTTATACTATGGAACGACACACCACAAATGTATTGTATTGCATTGCCTACTTCAACAGAACCATGCCCCTTTGATGTGAGCTGGTGTTTCATTAGGTAACGGTTAGGCCAACACCTCGGCAGCGCTAAACAGCTAGCTCTGATGTCCCAGGACCACCTCCCTCCATACTAGCTCTATCTGCCCATGTTGTTACTCTCTAGAACTTCCTTGTGTTATCTTATCCTTGTGTCAAAAACATAACAATATCCCACATGGAACAGAAACAAAAGAAAAAGGACACTCTTACCCTTTGTTTACTTTGGCCCCCAGCTATTTTTCCTCAATCAAATCCACTGACTTCCTTTCAAGGCCTCATTCGGTGAAGTCTCCTTGACTGAATAAACTATCCGCTGACTCACAGACCATAACACATAACAAGGTCTGGCCTCAGGTTAGTAACTATTTCTCATGGAACAAGTTTTCCTCCCAAATCTACTTGCATCTCCCAATCCTTAGCACTCTTTAGCCGACCTGACTCCTGTCCGCTGAAAAACCTACCTCCTCTACATTTCTCTCCCTCACAGACAAATTGAACACACTCTCCATTACATGACATATGCCTATGACAGCAGCCGACTAGTACGCGTGCTGGAGGGGGGCAGCCTAAGACTGTCTCATCACCAAAGTCCCATCCCCCAGCTGACGGCATTGTAGTTAGTGTCATAAATCCCCGCCCCTCCCGTTGCTGCAACTGTGGTTTCTGGACAATCTCTCCTCCCCCCATCTATCTATCTATCTATCTATCTATCTATCTATCTATCTATCTATCTATCTATCTATCTATCTATCTATCTATCTATCTATCTATCTATCTATCTATCTATCTATCTATCTATCTATCTATCTATCTATCTATCTATCTATCTATCTATCTATCTATCTATCTATCTATCTATCTATCTATCTATCTATCTATCTATCTATCTATCTATCTATCTATCTATCTATCTATCTATCTATCTATCTATCTATCTATCCTGAATTGACCTGTAGTAGTCGTTCAATTCCTACTGCTAAGCTAAGTTCTTTCAAAACATGGTTATGTTGCCATGTATACCGACCTTGAGAAATACTAGTCTTACAGCCTGACATGGCAAGGACATGGGGTCCCCATCTACCCATAGATTTAGGTTTGGTGCCATCCGAACAATGAACTTTTCTCTCTACTGGCATCAGACAAATGCTACCGCAGCCTGAAGGCCAACACAGAGAGGCTCAAGGGAAGATACTACCCACAAGCCATCTGGATCGCAAATAACAAAAGTAAAGACTCTGTCTAGTAACTGTACAATATACTGACTGCATCATATACCATTCACTTAGATATTCCCTTATATAGATATTCCCTTTGGACTCTCAAGGTTTTGAGCCTACCGTCCCTAGTGAGGCTTGTATGGAGAGTTTTCCCTTATCTCTGTATCTCTTTATCTGTTATTGGGTGAAGAGTGTGTGTGTGGGGGAGGTGTAGCAGAAGAAACATTTCACTAACATCGTCCTTCTGATGAGACGTGATGAATAAAGACTTAATTTTTCTTTTAACAAAGTATTGGTCGACTGAAGACCAAACTGTCTGATTGTACATAGTATACGTTGATCCTTATTGCTTTTATTGCATGTCTGTCCTAGTATATTTATGCAGGTCAGGTGTGTAAAAAGGGCTTACTTTATATGATGTTGTGTTGCCGGTGGTAAATGTGGCAAAATATATAGGTTAGAAAAAGTAAATTCTCTGTCCAACGTTTTCTGTAGTCCACCATCCAACCTCTTTAACAAAGACATTATCACATGGCCTGACATCCTTGGTTGCCTACTGACTCTGGTAAGCTTGATTTCCTCCCTGCATTGTCTCCGGTGGGGGCGGAGGTGGGTGACCTTTGTCTGACCTTTTTCTCTCCAAACCACACAGCGTCATCCGGTCTGTCTATTCTCACAGGCTAACAGACCTCAACACAGTGTGTGTGTGTGTGTGTGTGTGTGTGTGTGTGTGTGTGTGTGTGTGTGTGTGTGTGTGTGTGTGTGTGTGTGTGTGTGTGTGTGTGTGTGTGTGTGTGTGTGTGTGTGTGTGTGTGTGTGTGTGTGTGTGTGTGTGTGTGCGTGCGTGCGTGCGTGTGCGTGCGTGCGTGCGTGCATGCCAGTTTGTGTGTGTGTTTATGAAAGGTCTACCGGGCCAGCTGAACGTCGATCCTGACAATGTTTCTGCCTGAGAGGCTATGAAATATACACAAACCCACACCGATGCACAAATACACCTAAATGTAGCAACCTGGAAAATATGCCTATTATCCAGATGTGCTGACTTGCCTCTTATCTCCCCTTTGTGCACAAAGACATGTTGACTAGTTTCCATTGATATTCTCACGAACAATGATGCGAGCTCCTCCTTCTTCTATCGCTGGAATATGGATTATGAACAGGATTACTGGACCATACTCTATCAGTCTTTTCCCTGTGTGACTAGTTGGCGACCAGCATGGGGCGGTGGCAGGCAGAGAGTGTCGGAGAGAGATGGAAGGAAATATATGGAAGCGGAAGAGGAGAGACGCTCTCTTCTGCTTGGGATGTTGCTGTGAACGGTCGCAGCTGCGACGGGAGGTGCTTTGGAATAGCCCCATTAAAGAACCCCCAGAGAGCCCCGCCGGAGCGAGCGACGGGTTAGTGCGTGAGTAAGAGAGTCTGGAGCTAACGAGACTAACGTCTAACGTTATCGGGTTATAGTATTTACTGTGTGCGGTATAGTAGTATGCTGTTAACGGCTCCGTCTGACTTCAGTAGACTACCGGGCGCGCGGCGCTGAAGAGACCGGTGGTATAGCCAGCCACGTTGCGCCACAGTATAATCGTGTAACAGGTGGGCTGTTTGGGACCCAGAGTGTAGCTGCAGTGTTAGTGAGGGCGAGCTTAGATACGCGCGTGGACCAAACCAGTTGCCTACAACCAGTCTGCTCCGGCTGCCTACAACCAGTCTGCTCCGGCTGCCTACAACCAGATCTACACCTGGCTGCCTGCAACACACGGGAGTTCGTCCCGACCGGCAGGGGTCGCCAACACCCAGCACACGCTCTCAGCTCACTACTGCCCCTGCTCCAGCCCCGCCTGCTAGCACCTGCGACGAGAGCGTTCGACGCCATCTTGCCACCCGGACGGTGGTGGTGCGGCGCGGCCGCCATTTTGGGTTGAGTACAATTGAGCATCAATGCTCCGGAGCTATTACACAGTACACAGTGTGGTGCAGCCTGCGGGCGAAGTTAACGTTGCTTAATACAGTTCCTAAGGGGTACCCCATTAACAATACATGCTGGCATTAGCATAGGGCTTTTGTAAGGTATTTGTGGGCCCACCTTTTGATTTCTTTAAATTTTCTTTGAGTGTGATAACGGGTTTGTTCTTTAATAATATCTAATTAACCCTTTCCCTGTGGGGAAGTTACAGACCTGGTGCATTATAAATAAAGCCTAGAGAGGTATTATTCTTGCCGTATAATTAAAGCCTTTTGGAGGTATTATACAGGGTGAAGACCCAGACGTGGGCGATGAGTCAAACACATTGAAGTATATTATTCCTGATATTAACCCAGAGGTGGGTGTATAATATACGTGTTTATGAGGTATGGAGTTACCAACGGTACTATAGTGGGACTTCAGTCCATTTGGTCACTAGTATTAAATCATTGTAACTGACCAGTATAAGTAACATTAAAGAATTAGATGGGAATTCTGTGTGAGTGTCTATCCATGAGCCGTTTAACAACTCTTTTGGTGTGGGTAACATTAACATAATTAACCCCTTCCTATTCCACCTTTTCCTTTTCATTATAAGGTTTCTAGGGTCATTGAGGGAGGGTACTGCTTGCGGGGGGGACCCAGGGTATTTATTTACAATTCAGTCACTAGGTGTGGGAGGGTTTAAGGAGCAATTGGGGGAAGTAGGAGCGTGTTGGCGAGTACTGCTGATCGCCCTGCTGCAGAGGAGGAAGACCAGAGTACCAGACCAGGTTGGTAAATCCCGGGCCCCATCCACTCACACTACCAGCCTCCAGTCGAAGCTCCAGACTCAAAGACGGAGGTGCAGTCAGACAGAGCTCTACTGTGTCTCGCTACCCAGTGATTGTGCTCACCCGTTCCCACGAAGCAGGGATAATCCACCCTGCTACATAAACAAACTTGCCCTTGTAAACCTATTTGGTCACACACACATACACACTCCCTCTATCTATCTCTCTCTCACTCCCTCACTCCCTCCCTCACTCACTCACTCACTCACTCACTCACTCACTCACTCACTCACTCACTCACTCACTCACTCACTCACTCACTCACTCACTCACTCACACACAAACACACACACACACACACACACACACACACACACACACACACACACACACACACACACACACACACACACACACCTGATCCGATTGCTAACCCATTTCTGTTTTTCTCTCGTACTGAAAAGGAATGCCAACTAGGAGGAATACCAAAAGGATAAACAGAGAATGTTCTGAATCACAAACTGCAGCAGGGTTTTGAGGCAGACAAAAGCACAGATCAGGATTGGGATTGGGTGTATAGGCTACTGCAGAGCTGTCAATTACTGTCAATTGCAAAATGACTCTGCATTGCTGAGTTTCGTAAAAGTCAGTCAAAGCTTACCAAAAGCACGAGCAGTGAACTCCAAGACTACGTGACTGAACTCAAACTAGAAAGAAACAGACTAAGAAATGACGTAAACTCCATGATCAAAACTGCAAAAAAAAAATCATCAATGACAAAACTGAGGAAAACAAAAATAAACCATGTGAACTTTGGAAATTACTCAACAATCAACTAGGCTGCAGTAAAAAACTTAAAACCAGGTTCTCAAACATAAACATAAAGACGGACAACACGCTCATCACAGACAAGCTGGATGTAGCCAATTACTTAAACACTTTCTTCACAAACATAGCCACAACACTGGTAAACAAACTACCCTCCCACTCAGGGCAGTATGGGGTAGAATACATAGTAGCATACTACAAGAACCTAGGCGTTCACAAAGACGACTTCAAACTGGAAATGGTAACTACAGATGAGGTACTCAAAAAACTGAGCGCCCTCCAACCGAACAAGGCCACTGGCCATGACAACATCCCTTCCAAATTCCTCAGAGATTCAGCAGCCGCCATCACCCCAGTCATCACACACATAATAAACCTCTCCATAAAACAGGGACACGTCCCCAAGGACTTCAAAATTGCAAGAGTAACACCCCTGCACAAAAAGGGCAGCAAATTAGACCCAGGCAACTACCGCCCTGTTTCTATCCTTACATCCATCTCGAAAGTCATGGAAAAAATAGTATACAAACAGATCGAAAAGTACCTTGCGGAAAAAAATCTAATCTACGAATTCCAATCTGGCTTCAGAACATCCCACTCCACTGACACATGCCTTCTCTATTTGAACGACCACATCAAACAAGAGGTGGACGCGGGCAAATACTGCGGCATGGTCATGCTGGACCTACAAAAGGCCTTCGACACTGTCAATCACACCATTCTGATTGACAAGCTAAAAGCAATCGGTTTTGATAGTCTATCAGTGAGCTGGATACAATCCTACCTGGAGGGGAGAGAACAGATGGTGGAGGTAAACGGTACCCTATCCCCCCCCTCACAGTGAGCTGTGGTGTTCCACAAGGAAGCATACTAGGACAGCTACTATTCCTAATTTATGCAAATGACATGTCGTCAGCTTGTGACTGCAACTCGTTCCTGTTTGCGGACGACTCAGCCCTGCTGGTCTCTGACAAGAACAAGTTACAGGTTGAAAAAGCCCTCAGCTCGGAACTAGGCAAAATCTGCATATGGCTCGCCGACAACAAACTATCATTACACATGGGCAAAACAGAGTCCATTCTCTTCGGTTCAAATAACAAACTCAGCAAGACCGACGGCTTCTCGGTTACAGTGGGTGACAATATTGTCACAAGGAAAGATGAAATTACCTACCTGGGTTCCATCCTAGAGGCTAATCTTTCCTGTGACAAAATGGCATCCAATGTAATAAAAAAAGTCAACCAACAAACTCGATTCTTGTACCGGATCTCCTCTCTGGTAAACAAGAATACCCTGAAGACTCTGGCAGGAGCACTCATTCAAGGGTACTACGACTATGCTTGCACCTCATGGTACCAAAGCACCTCAAAGGCACTAAAAAACAAATTACAAACATCTCAAAACATGCTAGTCAGACTACTGCTTGACCTGACTCCTAGAACCCACCTCACCCCTGCCCACTTTGACAACCTAGGATGGCTTAGAGTAGACGACAGAGTACAGCAACTTGCAATGGGCCTGGTCTACAAGATACACTACGCGACCAAGGTACCCATGTACATGTCAAAATACTTCCCAAAGGTCAGTGAATACCACGATCACAACACCAGAGGGAGCTCCACAAATCATGTTAAACCCAGATTCGGCTCAAACAAGGGACTAAACACGTTTCGCAATTATGCCACATCAATGTGGAACGCCCTACCCAAAGCTGTAAAGGAATGTGAATCACTACACACTTTCAAAAACACTCTCAAAGAACACCTACGGGAGACTGCAATTCGAAACTGGCCCCTACAAATGTCCTAACCCAGTTGTACAGTAAATGACCAAGTATGGCTTTGACAGTATTCCAATGTACAGTGTACAGTGTCTCCCCCCCTACCCCCCCCCCCCCCCCCCCCCCCACCTCCAATGTACAGCACCCACCCACCCACCCACCTAACCCCACCCCACCCCACCCACCCAACCTCCTCCAATGTACAGTTTCTACGTCAAATGTATATACACTCTTTTTCTGGACACTTTTTGTATCACAAACAGTACTGTATTTGCAAATCTGATATGTCATAAATGTATAGATGTAACAGTACTGTCTATCTGTATGTCATGTATGTCATATATGTTATGATGAATTGAAAATGGGGGACCCTGATGTAAACAAGACGAAAGTCTTTCTCTGGTCTGCATCCCCTTAACAATTGTATGTATTGAGCTGTACTGTACTGTACCCATTTTGCAATCTGTTAATAAACTTTTGATTTGATTTTGATTTTTTGATTTGAAGTCTTTATTTCGAACATGCAATGAATACAACAAACAATAACAAAAAAGAAAAACAACTCAATCTGCATGTTCGAAAAGGAGTAGGAAGAAGTATACACTTATTTAATCCTACCCCTTTTCCACTACTCAAATGAGTGTACTATTTTAAACATAAAAAAGAAAAGAAAAGAAAAGAAAAAAAAAATATATATATATATATGCAAAACAAAAAGCAAAAACTATATATGTATAAAATAAAATAAAATAGAAAACAAAATAAAAATGTAAACACCCGTGAATATCAAGTCCCTTCTTCATCCCTGTACCTTGTGAACATAATTTCCTTATACATCAGTTTGAATTGTCTCATGTTTGGACATTGCTTTAGCACCACATTTAGACTGTTCCACAGTTTCACTCCACATATTGAGATGCAGTGTTTTCTCATGGTAGTGCGTACGTTTAGCACCTTTAAATTGTGTTCTCCCCTCAGATTATAACCCCCCTCCCTATCAAAGAACAATTCTTGAATGTTTCTTGGAAGTGCATGACTTTTTGCTTTATACATTAATTGTGCCGTTTTAAATTCCACAAGATCATTTAACTTCAATGTCTTTGACTCCAGAAACAATATGTTAGTGTGATCACGATAACCTGCAATGTGAACTATCCTTATGGCCCTTTTTTGGAGTATAAAAAGTGGTTGTAGTGTAGACTTATAATTGTTTCCCCAGACTTCAGCACAGTAATTTAAATATGGTAAAACTAGTGAACAGTAGAGAATGTAGAGTGATTTTCTATCCAGGATGTGCTTTACTTTACTCATGACTGAAATGCTTCGTGAGAGTTTAGATTGGACATGTTTTATGTGAGGTTTATGTGTGAACTTTTCAATCAATCAATCAATCAATTGACTGTTGATTTGGAAAACCCAGACTGATATCCATTAATTCAGTTTGTCATCCAATGACACTCAGGCTTGCCAGTTCAAACATGAATCCAACAAATCCCTGTCCTGTGTACCTGTTTGGCCCGCCTTTGTCTTTTGCAGGCTTTCCTTTGACTCCATTGTGAGCTAGCGAGTGTTAGCTTTTGTATGTAGTAGTTCCTGTCAGATAGTAGTATAAGCCAATCCTCCAATCCATCCTTTGCAATTAGCTTGACACAATTTGTGAAAATATAAATCAAAATGATACATTTATTAATATAATGAGCACATTTAGTCCCAATGCTCTTCACAAACTAGGAAAAAAAACATATTAATAATGCAATATTGTTCAACAATGTAAATGAATACCTGCTTGGAATTAATGTGTCTGGTACAATAGCGTTGCATATTGTATGAAGCAGAATTACATTTGCTATTAGGAGTACCTAGAACGCAAAGGAAAGCAGCACTTTCTCTGTTTGATTCTTAATTAGCCAGAAGGCCAATTATCTTTAACAGAGAGCAAAAAGGGGTAGAGCAACAATTACCCATCTGCCAAATTGAGAAGTTTTGATCCATTTACCCTTAAGTAGGGAGCTACCAAGAGCTACTGTTCTCACTTTAAATTATATACTATCATCGTACTAATGTTGAGGTGCATATTGTACAGCAGTATCATTATATTTAGTAATTTCACTGACACTTTTATCCAAAGCGACTTACTGTACCAGTTTTGTACAACAAGTCAGCAGGAAGGGTACAACGGTTTGACTTAAGTTTGCTGGGGTACCAGTCAGGTCGAGGCCTGACAATTTTTGTAGTCAAAGATGTGTCAAACCTTACAATACAATTCAATACTTGAATACCCCATATACATCTCATGAATCCTTGTAACACAGTGCAATGTGTCGCAATATCAACTGATGTTACACTTAAACAAGTCACTCAACACCTCTCTTTATGCACAACAAATATATTGTTTACCCAAAGTACACAGTTCCAGCAGAGCAAAACCAACAATCAAAAACTCTGTTCCAGGATTTCCCAGAACCCCCAGGTAAGAGGTCCACAACACAGCCAATAAAGCAGAGTAGGTCAGTTCAGTTCAGTTCAGTTCAGTTCAGTTCAGTTCAGTTCAGTTCAGTTCAGTTCAGTTCAGTTCAGTTCAGTTCAGTACAGTTCCACATCAAACAAAGTAATTGTCATGGTGCTACTCCGTGCCCTGTAGAGTTACACCCGCTCACCTGCAGTAACACAATTCTATGTATAATACATCTCGCCGGCATGTAGAATTATTGTTACTTGTGTTGATGCTGGTCTTCACAACGTTTTCATTCATTCATTCATTCAATGACTCCGAGGTACTTAAAACTGTTCACTCTCTCGACCGGTGCCCCGTCGATGCTGAGGGGGCTGTAGTCCATGGCCCCCGACCTCCTAAAGTCCACAATCATCTCTTTCGTTTTGCTGACCTTCAGGGAGAGGCTGTTCTCCCGTGTGAAAATGTGCATCCTATCAGGAATGGGTCCAAGGAGGTAATGGAAAAAAAATTATACTGTGTGTACTGACTGATTTACTGTAGTACCAGTGCAAGAGATACTCCATATGTCACTGTTTGCTTTGATTTAACCTTTAATAACCCATAGGATGACTGAGTCCACTTGTTCTTTTTCAGCTACACACTAACATGGTTTCACATGCACTTCACATGCAGCTACAGTCTACTGCTGTTGACCAGTGAGAAATCCCTCGCTCAAGGCTATTTACACAGCCTTTTGACCACTAACGGACGAGATATACTTTTGAGATATATATCGGCTGCCCTAAAAAAAATTTGCATGGGAGCTAGACTGACACACTTCCACGTCAATTCAACGTGTGAATTGCAGTATGCCGCCGAAACACTAGGTGACTGTGCTGCAAATGGCTTTATTTTCGGACTTCCATGGCCAGTCTTTCTTCGGTTTGGTCCATGTTTGTAATGTAGTTCATCACAATCTATGTATGAAGTATGTCAGGCCCAGCCCAGGGCAGCGGCCAATCACAGCTCTGCATTGTCCAAGTCAGCTTACGTCGATTTGATTACATGCACAATTAAATTTTTGGCCAGCTGCATGTAAATTAGGCATTTAAATGGCAAATGAGGCATTTATATAGTGCTTTTATCCAAAGTGCTTTACAATTTGTTCCTCACATTTCACCCATCCACTCACACATATTCACACACACATTCACATACATCGGTATGTGAATGTGTGTGTGAATGTGTGAGTGGATGGCGGAGGCAACCATGCAAGGTGCCAACCTGCTCACAATTGGGAGCAATTAGGGGTTAAGTGTCTTGCTCAACGACACTTTGTCACGCTGCCCGGGAGGAACGGGAATCGAACCTGGAACTTCCGGATTACCAGATGACTGCTCTACATCCCGAGCCACTGTCGCCCCTCATGTAGCTGTTGCCAGTAGGCTCGCTGCAACCTTTTCAACAACTTTGACGTCTGAGTATAAACCCATCTCCAACCTCACGGCTGCCAACGGAACATCTGAGTTTGATCTCCATCTTGATACTCCATCCTAACCTTGTTATTTTTTTTTAAACTTTGACCAGTCACCTGGTTCTTTTAGCGTTTATCGCTTTTTCTTCGCATTCATACTTGGTCAAGTTCGACCGACAGAAGCAGGCTGAAAGGGTTCAGATGGGGGGGAAAGACACTCTGGGAAAGGCACGGCTGCCGTCCGGGATTCGAACGCGCTCAGCCCCAGATCCGCGCGAGCGCGGTTGTCCACGGCGCTGAAATAGCACTCGCGGTACGTGGTGAGCTACTGGAGCTCCCCCATCCTAACCTTGTTCAATAACTCTCTGGTTATCAATTTTCAGTCCACCAAACTTATTTTATTTATTTATTTATGTTTACATTTACATTTACATTTAGTCATTTAGCTGACGCTTTTATACAAAGCGACTTAGAAGTTCTGTACGACAAGCCATCAGGAAGGGCACAACTCTATCAGCTGAGCAACAATGTTCATCAAAGTGTTGAGTGCTACAGTGTAGGTTAGTTTATTAGGACAAGTGCATGACAGTACGGTTAGTTAGGGTTAGATATTTTTTTTCTTTTTTAATTCAGATAATGGTTGAAGAAGTGCGTCTTTATTCGACGGCGAAATATTGGACGTGTTTCGGCTGTCCTAACTGGGGTGGGTAGTTCATTCCACCATTGTGGGGCAAGGACTGAGAATAGGCGACTTCTTTTTATCACATTCATTTTACCTCAAGGTTTCGATGCTGCCCTAATGTGAGGCAGAGCCCCACTCTTTTAAGACGAGTTCAGAGTTCAGTTGAGAGCAACACATCTTCATGGGTACGATCCATTTGGGGTTGTCCTCCGGTTGTTATGTGGGCATGCTGTTCCTCTCCAGGCACTGAGTTTTGGATGCAGGCTGAGTCACAGCCAGCCTGGTGGGTCCCAGAGGACAAAATAACATCTCGCCTCCTAAATTGGCATGGAACAATGCATTCCCTTAGCAGCAAGTCAAGAGCCAGCAGGTTCTCTCTCTCTCTCTCTCTCTCTCTCTCTCTCTCTCTCTCTCTCTCTCTCTCTCTCTCTCTCTCTCTCTCTCTCTCTCTCTCTCTCTCTCTCTCTCTCTCTCTCTCTCTCTCTCTCTCAATCCCCCCTTCCCCTCTTTCTCCAAACGAATGTTTCTTTGCTGTCAAAAACAATAAAACTGCGTAATGAAGAGGGTGGGAAATATTGGGTGATCAGGTTAACATGAAATTGGCAACTCTGCATCAGGTGTGTTTGCTCCACAGAATGAATAGTTAATGAATAGAGTTATTATAGGACTCAACATTTATGAACATTTTGTTGTCTACAGTTTGTTCCCATTTTAAATAAAACATTTGAATAAAAAAGAACATTTGAAAAAAGTTACTATTTTTAGCTCAAAAAAATGTAGGTATTGTTCCCCATCTCTTGTGGTTTTGGTGGTTTTGGTGATTCAAGACGTGTTCAGGACATGTCCTGTGTAGAGCCATCAAGTGCTACTGTAGCTCTGGTTAGTGAAGGGGATTGAGTTGCTTCTTTTATGCATAGCAAATATAATTAATCAAATATTAGTAATTGTTCAGGATTCCTATAAGGACCCATGGTCCTAAAGGGGCTAATTACCAGCTGCATGCTGTGTTCAGGATTCCCTACTACAGGGAATCATAAAAGGGCTAATCAGAATGGGCTACCCAAACAAGCTGAAAGCGCCAAACCTCCAAACCAACCTTGAAAGCTCCACATGTTCCCCTCCACTCTATGTAAGTAGAGGGTTGGTCTACCCCCCACCGCCTCTTCTTTAGGGAGTTAAAAACAACTCAGTTGTTTCCTCTGGGGTGAATGGACAGCAGACCCTGAGACAAAGTAAGTGCTGCTCCTCTCCCTGGGTACATAATGTTCCCTATATCATTGCTGTGGTTTGTGTATGTGTGCTTTGTTAGCTTAGATATACAGTAAGTCTATCACCACCACTGTATTATTATTCCTTAGTCGGTGTGTTACATCATCATTTGTTACTGTGCTCTTACCATTTGTATTTGGTATTGTCTCACACTGTAGGAAAACACACTCTAAATGCTTGTCTGTTCTCTGTCCTCTGCACTGGTCCTCAATAAAGTATCTTCTGTGCGATGCTGTGCAAGCATATCTCTCCTCTCTCTCTCTCTCTCTCTCTCTCTCTCTCTCTCTCTCACACCTCTCTTCCTTTGGTCGTGATATTTCATGGTGCTTAAGGTATTTGGGGGATTTTGAACAAAACAAGATAGTAAATAATTTCACGTGCTCTTGTACACACTCTTTCTCACACATAGACATAGATGAAGTTAGCAGGCAGGTTCTCAATATACCACCCCCACACCTTCCTTTCACACAAACCAGAACAACAGGAAGATGGTATAATTTGGTGAAGATCAAAATGAATGTGCTTTTAAGGGAACAACTGTCATCCTGATCATATATATTCTTGTTAGGTATATAAACTGGCAGACGGCCAAAGGTGTTGAATACATTTTTCCTCTGGTGCACCAGAAAACAGTAGTTTTAGTAAACCTTGGTAAAATGTTAACATTTGTCTGGACATTTTTTTATTCAAATCTGAACCCACTGGACTCTTTTAATTCTGTTTTGATCTTTTTGGGGGGTTCTCCTACATTAGCTACTGGAAGAGATGACCAAGTGTACCTGTTTGGAATCCCTTTTTTGTTTTGGTTGTTTTTTCCCCCATCCCCACTACTGTATGTCGTATCCTACTCTTGTACCCAGAGATTCAGGTTAACAGCTACTCATAAATATTATGGTAAATGTTTTTGGCATCTCGGCAGTTGGCAGTAACAATAGATGAAAATAGACAACCGATACAAGAGGAGATGAGAAAATAGAGTAACAGGAGAAAATAATAATTATATTTTACAATAACCAAATCAAGTACATCCTTTTAATTGTGGTGGTTTGCAGTGTCAACAACAAATTTCTTCCTGAATCAGACCTAAAAAGCTCCCTCAAATCAACATAGGATATCTGTCATTTGACAAATATTACCATGAAAAATACTATCAACTGGTGTACTACTCAACTCAACATACTATACACAGACATAAACTCAGACTGTCATACACACAGCATAATGCACATACTCACATTACGCTTTCAAGCATTCAAATGTGCATTTTAGGGTACTTACACACACTGACATACAGACATGTACACACACACACACACACACACACACACACACACACACACACACACACACACACACACACACACACACACACACACACACACACACACACACACACACACACACACACACACACACACACACACACACACACACACACACACACAACCAATGAGAATCTGTGATTGCAAAGTACAGCCTGGCTCCTCCATCTACTATCAGAGGTGGGGGAAAAAAGAGCTCTTGAATGACTTAAAAGTTAAACCAAACCTACTTTGGCACAGTTATTTCCTTTTGAATATCTTCTTGGAAATGGAAATGACAGCAGATTAGGACAAAGGCCTGTAGAGAGAGATCGTCCATGTTGCCTTACCAGAGAGGCTGTAGTATATATATACAGGACCTGTGTACTATTACCATATAGATTGTCTGTCCATCATTTCCATTTTGATGGAACAGGAGAAGAAGGAATGATGGAATGGATTGTGACTGATGAGGGGTGGGAGTGCCGGCACCTCGCGGCCAGGGGTTTGTGTGTATATACTGTACGAGCGTGAGTGAGAGAGAATGAGATAAAGACAGAGAGAGAGAGAGAGAATATGTGTAGTAATGTGTCTGCATGTGTGTGTGTGTGTGTGTGTGTGTGTGTGTGTGTGTGTGTGTGTGTGTGTGTGTGTGTGTGTGTGTGTGTGTGTGTGTGTGTCTGTGTGTGAGTGTGTGAGTGTGTGAGTGTGTGTCTGTGTGTCTGTGTGTCTGTGTGTCTGTGTGTCTGTGTGTCTGTGTGTGTATATGTGTGTATATGTGTGTATATGTGTGTATCTGTGTGTAGCGTGTATCAACGCTACAGCAGTCACAGAGTTCCCATGGTATCCTTGACTCCGGCTGGACCTTTGGATGAATCTGATAGTTTGATGGCAGAGGAGTCCAACGCTGCAATATATAATATAATATATAAAGTCACAGCATCGCTGAGCACAACAGCAAACCGTTGGATAGCAGCAGAGATGTCACATGAGAGGCCTGCGTATGCGGGCAGGTCAGGGTGGAATTGTACACAACACGCCTGGTGGTATTTCATTGTTGTTGTTGTTTTTTCCATTTGAGAGGGACACTGAATTCTCTGAATCATATTAAACAGGTAATATTGGGAAGGGGCTTTTCCGAGGTAGGATATTAGGGAGATACTCGTACCAGATTTGTCCTATATGCTATTAGTCTGCATCAAGCCTCACTTTCCCCCTCTCTTCTAAACTGTAAATTAGCCTATATGCAGCCCTCATTTATCAACGTTGCGTACGCACAGATATGTGCGTAACCGGTGCGTACGATCATTTCTAAGCAAAGTGTGTGACTTATCAATTTGAACTTGTGCTTGACTTTGTGCATATATTTACGCTCAGCTCAGGGAATCCGTACCTGGCGCCCGGCGGTAGAATATGGATACTGCAGACGGACGGCATATGCTCTCATCAGTTTCATGCATTAGTTTCAACGCGGAAATAAGCTTTCGTTCATTAGTTTGACTGACGTGTTCTGTATGACCCCCGTAATTCATTACAGTTAATCGTAAAACAGCAACAGTAGTGTAATTATGGTCAAAACCCTATAAATAGCATTTGGAATGGGTCCTACTAATCACCCCAAAATACCCCAAAATACCCTAAAATACCCCAAAGTATACCCCAAAGTACCAGAAAATACCCCCAAATACCCCAAAATACCAGAAAATACCAGAAAATACCCCAAAATACCCCAAAATACCCCAAAGTATACCCCAAAGTACCAGAAAAGACCCCAAAATACCCCAAAGTATACCCCAAAATACCAGAGAATACCAGAAAATACCCCAAAAGACCCCAAAGTATACCCCAAAGTACCATAAAATACCATAAAATACCCCAAAATACCCCAAAATACCCTAAAATACCCCAAAGTATACCACAAAATACCAGAAAATACCCCAAAATACCCTAAAATACCCCAAAGTACCAGAAAATACCCCAAATACCCTAAAATACCCCAAAGTATACCCCGAAATACCAGAAAATACCAGAAAATACCCCAAAATACCCCAAAATACCCCAAAATACCCTAGAATACCCCAAAGTATACCCCAAAGTACCAGAAAATACCCCAAAATACCCCAAATTATACCCCAAAATACCAGAAAATACCCCAAAGTACCCCAAAGTACCCCAAAGTACCCCAACCCCAAAGTATACCCCAAAATACCCCACAGTACCCCAACATATCCCAAAATGAAAAACAAAAATTTGAAAATGTTGTGTAATAGTGTAATAGTGTGTAATAGTGTAATAGTGTAATAGTGTAATACTGTAATAGTGTGTAAGTGTGTAATAGTGTAATAGTGTAATAGTTTAATAGTGTGTAATAGTGTAATAGTGTGCTAGTGTAATAGTGTAATAGTGTGCTAGTGTGTAATAGTGTAATAGTGTAATAGTGTGTAATAGTGTAATAGTGTGCTAGTGTAATAGTGTAATAGTGTGTAACAGTGTAATAGTGTGTAATAATGTGTAATAGTGTTATTTTGTGTAATAGTGTGTAATAGTGTAATAGTGTAATAGTGTGTAATAGTGTAATAGTGTAATAGTGTGATAGTGTGTAATAGTGTAATAGTGTGTAATAGTGTAATAGTGTGTAATAGTGTAATAGTGTGCTAGTGTAATAGTGTAATAGTGTGTAATAGTGTGTAATAGTGTAATAGTGTAATAGTGTGTAATAGTGTAATAGTGTAATAGTGTGATAGTGTGTAATAGTGTAATAGTGTGTAATAGTGTGTATAATAGTGTGCTAGTGTAATAGTGTAATAGTGTGTAATAGTGTGTAATAGTGTAATAGTGTGCTAGTGTAATCGTGTAATAGTGTAATAGTGTGCTAGTGTGTAATAGTGTAATAGTGTAATAGTGTGTAATAGTGTAATAGTGTAATAGTGTGTAATAGTGTAATAGTGTAATAGTGTGCTAGTGTGTAATAGTGTAATAGTGTGTAATCGTGTAATAGTGTAATAGTGTAATAGTGTGTATTAGTGTAATAGTGTGTAATAGTGTAATAGTGTGTAATAGTGTAATAGTGTGCTAGTGTAATAGTGTGTAATAGTGTGTAATAGTGTAATAGTGTGCTAGTGTAATAGTGTAATAGTGTAATAGTGTGCTAGTGTGTAATAGTGTAATAGTGTAATAGTGTAATAGTGTGTAATAGTGTGTAATAGTGTGCTAGTGTAATAGTGTAATAGTGTGTAATAGTGTAATAGTGTGTAACAGTGTAATAGTGTGCTAGTGTGTAATAGTGTAATAGTGTAATAGTGTGTAATAGTGTAATAGTGTGTAATAGTGTAATAGTGTAATAGTGTGCTAGTGTAATAGTGTAATAGTGTGTAATAGTGTAATAGTGTAATAGTGTGCTAGTGTGCTAGTGTGTAATAGTGTAATAGTGTAATAGTGTGTAATAGTGTAATAGTGTGCTAGTGTTATAGTGTAATAGTGTGTAATAGTGTAATAGTGTGTAACAGTGTAATAGTGTAATAGTGTGCTAGTGTGTAATAGTGTAATAGTGTGCTAATGGTGTAATAGTGTGTAATAGTGTGTAATAGTGTGTAATAGTGTAATAGTGTAATAGTGTAATAGTGTGCTAGTGTGTAATAGTGTAATAGTGTAATAGTGTGTAATAGTGTGTAATAGTGTAATAGTGTGTAATAGTGTAATAGTGTAATAGTGTGTAATAGTGTGCTAGTGTAATAGTGTAATAGTGTAATAGTGTGCTAGTGTGTAATAGTGTAATAGTGTGTAATAGTGTAATAGTGTAATAGTGTGTAATAGTGTGTAATAGTGTGCTAGTGTAATAGTGTAATAGTGTGTAATAGTGTGTAATAGTGTAATAGTGTATAAGTGTGTAATAGTGTAATAGTGTGTAATAATATAATAGTGTAATAGTGTAATTGAAAATAAGAACTTGTTCTTAATTAACCTGCCTATTCAAATAAAGGTTTGATGATGATGATGTGTGTAATAGTGTAATAGTGTGCTAGTGTATTAGTGTAATAGTGTGTAATTTTGTGTAATAGTGTGTAATAGTGTAATAGTGTGTAATAGTGTAATAGTGTAATAATGTGTAATAGTGTAATAGACACTATTACACAATATTAAACTATTACACACGATTACACTATTACACACTATTACACAAAATTACACACTATTACACTAGCACACTATTACACTATTACACACTATTACACTATTACACACTATTACACTATTACACACTATTACACTATTACACTATTACACACTATTACACTATTACACACTATTACACTATTACACTATTTTTTTTGATCCACTTTTTCTCCCATTTTTCTATATTTTCTCCCATCCCAATTTCGTATCATCCAATTCAACCCTCCCCTGTCACGAACGCTGTTTCTTGCCTTCCACAAGCTGGCTGCAATGTGGACTAAGTCATACATAGCACAAGTCCCATCCGGTACTTGAGGTAACAGCAGTCGCATCTTTTTACCTGCGCAGCTCGATCTCTCAGTGGCGAGGAGTAACGCGTGGGAGGCTCACGCTGCCCCCGACACTTCCTGATTCTACTGCGCAGGCGCACCAACCGACCTGTAGGAGTCGCTGTCCACAACGCCCGATCCCCACCCATCAGTTTCCCACACCCTGATACGGCCAATGTGTATTAGTACGGACGACCAGCTAAACTGAAAGCAAATGTGGAGCGCTGGGCTCGAACAGGCAAGCCCAGCGTCTCTAGATTTCGTGGTGAGCGCCTTGCCCACTACGCCACGTAGCCGCCCGTACACTATTACACTATTACACACTATTACACTAGCACACTATTACACTATTACACACTATTACACACTATTACACTATTACACTATTACACACTATTACACTATTACACTATTACACACTAGCACACTATTACACTATTACACACTATTACACAATATTACACAAAATTACACTATTACACTATTACACACTATTACACTATTACACACTATTACACTATTACACACTATTACACTATTACACACTATTACACTATTACACTATTACACTATCACACTATTACACACTATTACACTATTACACTATTACACACTAGCACACTATTACACTATTACACTAGCACACTATTACACTATTACACACTATTACACTATTACACATCGTCAGTGGACCTGTTTGGCCTGTATGCAAATTGCATAGGGTCCATATCGCTGGGGAGGGAGGCACAAATGTGATCCTTGACCAGCCTCTCGAAACATTTCATGGCCACAGTGTTTCATTACCATATATGGATAATCATGCACAAGCATTGACGGTAAGAACAAATGGTATTTATTAACACGGAGGAGCGTAGGACCCGTGTACGCACGGTTGATAGATCCCGATATTTCTGTGCGTACACACATTCTAAATTCTGTGCTTAAAGGGGAACTCCAACATTTTGGGAAATTAGCTTATTTAACATCTTCCCTGGAGTTAGACAAGAAGATACATACCTTTTTTGTCTCTGTGCGTGCATTTTAGCTTTGGGAATAGACGCTCCGTTAGCATAGCTTAGCTTCATCACTGGAAGTGGGGGAGGGTTAGAGCCTTACAGTGCCTTACAGTGTATTGCAAGGTCTGACATTGACCAAACTTGATATGCATGACCTTGGTGGGCTCTAGGTCAACTCCTGAAAAGGGGGTCAATGTCAGACTTTGCAATCAAAAGTTAGGGGGCTAATAACCCTTGCCATAATTTCAGTGCGCCCCTAACTTTTGATTGCAAGGTCTGACATTGACCCCCTTTTCAGGAGTTGACCTAGAGCCCACCAAGGTCATGCATATCAAGTTTGGTCAATGTCAGACCTTGCAATACACTGTAAGGCACTGTAAGGCTCTAACCCTCCCCCACTTCCAGTGATGAAGCTAAGCTATGCTAACGGAGCGTCTATTCCCAAAGCTAAAATGCACGCACAGAGACAAAAAAGGTATGTATCTTCTTGTCTAACTCCAGGGAAGATGTTAAATAAGCTAATTTCCCAAAATGTTGGAGTTCCCCTTTAAGTACGAAAATAGAACACTTTCTAAGAATTGTTGATAAATGAGGGGGAGTCTACATATCGACTCCATGAAGCTCTTTTTCCATTACATTTTTGGATGTGTGGTGGATTTGTTGACAGGCCCTGCTTCCCAGTGAGCCTATAATGGGGCTTTTAGTGTTGCTCTTACATGCCTTTTATAGATAATTCCCACTGTAACTGCGGCTCTCAAAGCGGCTTCACAGTGAATGCAGAATATCAACGCTTCACATGTGCCATTAGCCACAGGGGCACCTTGCTCTGTCCTCACCAACACCACCGTCATCAAGATGCCAACCCTGACCCCCTGCCACCCCAATTACCGCAGACATTAATCCCATCACTCTCCCTGATGGAGAGCCATACACGCAAACATGACACACACACGCGCGAGTACGTACACACACACATACACACACACCCTGATGGCCGTCACCTTGACGCTTCCGATCAATAGAGGCAGATTTACAGGTTCCACTCAATCTGAAGTCAGTTAAAGTAATCAGAGTTTGATAATGAAGCTCCTTGTTAACTGAGACATTCACCCATGATCAAGTATCCACACATGGCAATCGATGCGTGTGCACTCTGTCACACACACAAGTGCACGGTGAAACAAACGCCTAGTCCGTCCTCCTTGTGGGCCTATGTATTGAAAGATTCTGTGATATAATTGGGGATAATAACATTGAAAGTTGCCTAAAAGTGCATTTTGCTTATGCTTTGTAAAACTAAGGAAACAGGGATGCTCGTTATTAGCATTTCACACGGCTTTGGAGCATGGGGTGTCACAGCGTTATTCCCACCAAAGTCAGGACAAACCCGTCCAATTTCCCGCCATCGACTAAAAACACATGCAATCAATATAAAAAAAATATTTAAAAAAAATACTAATACTAACCTTCGTCTTTTACTATTATGCACTTTGATACCTATTTTGTAATCTACCTGGGAGAATCACAAGTGCAGGAGAGCACAGAGGAAAAAACACATGGTCAATTACAACAATTAATTACAATAAACAACCTTTAAATTCCCAATGGTGTTAGTATGCATACTGTGAAAATAAACAATGAAATAAAAGGCCTGAGCTACTGTACTGCTTGGCTAACTTCAGCTTGGCTTCAGCTTAACAGATTGCAGAATGGGTACAATACAGTACGGCTCAATACACACAATTGTTAAGGGGATGCAGACCAAAGAAAGACATTTGTCTTGTTTACATCAGGGTCCCCCATTTTCAATTCAGTGACATTTATGACATACTCAACATACATGACATCATGACATTTGTGGCATAGGGACATACATGACATACAGGTATATAGTACTGTTACATTTGTGACATATACGATATGCAAATATACAGTACTGTTACCCAGAGATCCTAAAAATATATACATATGATGGGGAGGAGACTGTACATTAGGAGGGGGTGGGTGGGTGGCAGAGAATATATACATACGGTGGGGAGGAGACTGTCTATTAGGAGGGGGTGGGGGGGGGGGGTTGGACATTTACGGTGGCCAGTTTAGAATTGCAGCCTCCCATAGGTGCTCTTTAAAAAGAAGACAAGATTTCGATTTCAGATAATGATTGAAGAAGTGCGTCTTTAGTTGACGGCGAAAGATTGGACGGGTTTCGGCTGTCCTAACTGGGGTGGGTAGTTAATTCCACTATTGTGGGGCAAGGACTGAGAATAGACAAGATGGCAGAACTAAATTAGAAAGTTTAATTGCATTGACAAGTTGACAAATACATAACTTAATGCATCTTAATGAACATAAACAGGAAACACATCTTTAGGCCATCCTATATAACAAAATAAGAACACAATAAATCGGCCTAACAATAATAGCCTACACAACATGTGACAACCAACCCCAAATAAAATGTGATGACCAACCCCAACTGGAATGTCTTGATAGCATCAAGGCTAACAGCCATCTAACAACTAGTTAGCTAGCTAACAACAATCTAACCTATAGCTATCCCTTCACACTTTTTAAGGGTAATAATTGTTTCATTATAAACCAATTGTGTAAAAGCCTAGAAGAAAAATACTGAGGAGCGGAATATTTACAAATGGACATGAAAAACACAAAAAAGTCCTCTCACCTCAAATTCAGCTATTTCACTCCAAATATGACAATGTAGGTGAACTCTGACCCCAATTCTGGACATTTAAATACCAAAGTACAGGATCCTCTGGTGGTGAAATATAATGAATGTGACAACCTACTTGTGTGACAACGTCCCCCGTTCTCCCCTACTATCTTGACTATTTTCCTTAATCCTATAGTTGGGTTATAAAATCTCACAATAATCTCTCTCTCAGGCGTCGGTTACACACAGGGTGTTTTTCGTTTCGTTTTCAAAATGAGTTTCGCTTTCCAGGTCGCAACGTAGTGGCAGCCGAGTTTTGCAACCTGAGCACTTTCATTTTGCCTCCTGAGCACAGTGATGTAGTACAATGCCAAAGCAGTAGGTGGCAGTAGGTGGCGAACATGAAGACAATTTTCAATCAATCAGAACTTGAATGTGCCAATACACTTCCTGCAAAAAAAATCAACAAGCCGCCATCTTTAAATGCCTCTGTGAGCTATTTAGCCAATGTAGCACTTATTTTTCAGCAAAGAAAGTGCAATAAAAGTGCAATAAACAAAACTGATACATTCACTGTGTGTTCTGCCTCTCATTTGTTGATGAAACAAAACTAACATCAACACAATTGACCACCAAGAGCGGATAGTTTAGTCTCACAAAAAAGATCTCCGATGTTGTTAGCTACATGCTAACGTGAATGGAATATGCCAGTATAACAGTATAGCATTGTGGCTAGCAGCTAACGTTAGCTCACGTTAGTTAGCCAGCCAGCACCAAACTGATGATATCAGGAGCTATCAGTCGCTAGATAACATTAGACAACGCCTCGTGCATTAAACAAAGGTGAATAGATGACTGGGCCATTTTGTTTAATGCTTGTTAAGATTGAAAGAGGAGCTCTGAGCTAACAGGGTCTGATAGCTAACGTTAGCTCACATTAGCCAGCTGCTCATGCAATCGTTAATGCTAGCAGAATGAATGGATGTAAACTTTATTTAACATATTGCAGAATGGGTACAATACAATACGGCTCAATACAAACAATTGTTAACACTTTGAATGCCCAACCCGAGGGTTGAATGCCCATAACGAGAATATTCGTTTTTTCTTTTTTTTTTCTTTTATTAGCGATCTGAATTCATATTTCATCAACCGAGTCTACCGTTGGTAAATCAGCCACCCCAGGCGCTCAGATGTGAAAAAAGCGCCCCCTATCGTCTCCCAGATGGTAATTCACCCTTTTGGATTGGACTCAATGAAAATGCATGGGGGAAAAAAACCCGGACTCCACATTTTACTTCTCACGCATGTAATCGGGGCCGATCAGCTTCATGCTGGACCCTCAGCACAGCGTGTATACGCTGTTTTACAGTATACGCATGGGATCAATAAAAGGATTGATTTTTGGAATGGTCGATCAGGAATTGGAATAATCCATTTGGATACCATCTGATCTCAGGTAAGGAATCTATTTTACCAGTCTTAGGATAATCAGACCTGTTTTCACGGAGATATAAGCTTTCCCCCTATATGTGATATGGCTGTTTTGACTGTGCGAGTGATCAGGAAATAAGAGAATCGATTTACAGCTTGCGAGTTGCGGCACCAGCGTGCATACGTACACATATCCTATCGATGATCTAGCATTTATTTGAAAACGATTCATAAATAGGCCGAACAATGACAACGTTCTAGAATATTACAGTACATCAGCGTTTATCAGGGATTCTTTTTTTTTCTTCTTGAAAACGAGGGCTTTTCAAAATGCTATAAAACGGAAATGAACCGATAAAAAAACAATCTGCTTCGACAATGTTGACTGGAAATGGGTCATTGATAATGCGACGGGCAGATTAGACACATAGCCATAATTTAAAACATAGATTAGGCAATATTAACGTTAACATTGAAGCGGATGGTGGGCATTCAAGCACTAAATGTGCGCCCCCTGCTGGGCATTCAAAGTGTTATGGGAATGCAGACTGTTGTAGCTTGGACTGGGGTCCTTATAATATTAACTTGACAACACATGGTAGCTGCAGCTATTTGGGACAGCTCTGTCGTCACCGGACGTTGGTGAGGGCACGCAGATGTCGGTATCTACTGCGCATGGGCGTTGAGCAACAACGGCTCCGCGCAGATTACACGACACGTTGTCGGCGAGTTTTGGCGAGTAAAACAACTTTTCAGCGTTCCCGCTAGGGCAACGTGTTTTCCTGCCAAAGCGGCATTTCTATTTAACACTTTAATCGCAGAAAACGCTGGAACTCGTCTTTCCCCGCCATGCTCATTCTGCCGAAGACGCCGTAACACGTCTTTGATATCAATATTTCAAAAATCTGTGATCGAAATCATATTTCTCCTCCGGGCACCTGAGATATACTGCTGAGCTCCACTCAACTGTCTAACTGTTCAAGAGCGCCATCTGGTGGCCGATCGGCAGATCGGCCAACAGGAAGTGACGCGCCAAACAGGAAGTGCTCATCCATATTTCGTCCGGGCACTCGCGATCGTTAGCCGGACTCCATCTCGACACACTGGATAATCAATCGCTCGCCCTAACTCAATAAACAACGTTATTTGGACGTATATAGTATTATACAACCTGGAAATGGTTCATCTAGATCAACATCCCATAATTGAAAACTGTCTACTCCAAGCTGATCGTCCAACGGCGCGAGGAAGATACGGTAAGATCCAGCGTTATTTTCCAACGTGTTCTTTACTAACTGCTCTGATGACCATATGACCCATACTAGATGAATGATATAACGTTGCCCACGGAATTATAAACGACCCCCCGCCCATCCGGTCAACATCAGATGATACGTACAGATGAAGCCTTTAGTTTTCATGGACGCTTTGTCGCGACGCGCGCACTGTGATATCACGTAGTTGGAATTAATTAGGAACCCAGGCTGCTGTTCTGTTTTATGCCGCCAGGAGGCGCAAAGTCATTAGACAGACGCTACAACGTCCTACAGTATATACTGTATAACGATCTGTATATGTTTTGTTGTCTAAAATAAATACCATACCATATGTCTACAGGCGTATATGTGAATAGGCGTTCTAAACCTTTAAATTACAATGACGACTAATTGCTTAGGAATGCTGAACAATGATCTGCGTTTATGCAGGAATGGAATTTAACTATGGTTACCTGGAACAAAACAACAAGCCGACGTACGTCAAAGCAGCAATGTTGCTGAATAAAATAATTAACCAGTTAAAACCTGTCGAATGGAGCAGTCAATGTGTATATTTTGTATAGATTGCTAGTGGAGGTGCCAGGTGGGCTCTGTTTATAATGGATATTTAATGGATCTATTCTGTCTGGTACCGTGGTTTAACGGTTAATGCTCATAGCTCTCAAGCGGATGACCGGGTTTGAATCCCAGCCATTCTGATATATATATATTTTTTTATTATTTATAAAATGAAATTGCCCGCAACGATGTGCATAATACAATAGTAATAATATATAATAAGAATCCAACCAATAGAGCGACATTGTGCAATAAACAAGTAAACAAAGTAGGGCATATCGGTATTTGTACATGAGTTATTCTCGAAGTCAACTTCTACATGCCTTTTTCATTTTTATATGTTACTAGTATACTATTTATCAATCACATTCAGTGTTGTTGTCCTTGCTCTAAGGACTTGTTATTGAATAGTCGTATTGCTTGTAATATACATATGTCATATGTGTAGGAGCTATTTGATGGTTTTTGTGCTTAGTTTGTAGTTTGTTAAGTTCATCACTGGGTGGCAGCACGGAGCACTGGGTGGCAGCACAGAGCGCAAAGGTTTTGAATAAAGGCACAGGTGTAGGCTATGTCAATCAAGGTATCTAGGTATGGGTGACGGAGAGATCTCACGGTTTTTACCGTACGAACACACGCACGTACCCTCGCTCGTTTTCAGTATTATTAACAACATTATGCAGAAATTATTGTTTGGCTCAACACATGTATTATGTTGAATACTTCAATTAAATGGGAACTTCACCCAACGGCAGGTGACACGGACTCGATATTGTGTTTTTTCTAATTGCGCGTCAAAGACGAGGAATCCCCGCACCCAACCGAGCGTCTACCAGGACATGAGGATAGTCGCTACACAAGTAAAAACCCGATCTTACTTGGACAATGGAGGATTTTGGAACCTGGCTTGGAATGCTGCTTCTGGATAAAGATCATCATCCCGAGATAGCACACCAAAGGAGGACTGGTTAGTGTATCGCTATGGGTTGCTTGCTAATGGAGCAGCAGCATTGAAAGTTTTGTTGTTATTGTATTGACTTTTTTTCACGAGAGAGACAGTCTCTTAAAGGAACAGTACGTATTATCAAAAATGGATTCACGTCATGATATTGTGGAGCCCAGCCAAGGGCAAAATGTTTGTGAGCCAAGAATAAGAAAGCCTTCTTTAAAGGGATTATCAATTTTGATTGAAAGGCTCCAAACGGACAGAAATGCATATTGTACACAAGCAAGGAAATTGAAAAGGGAAATCATCACTCTTCTAGTTTCCAACGACAATGTAAATCTTGTGCACCAAAATCTAAAACAGTTCAAAGCTCTATGTCAAGTTGCCTCTGAGGCACATAATACATTGATGACTGAGTATCCTACAACTGAGGATACGCAGAGAAAGCAGGACGAATGGTTTTATGCAACAAAGGAAACAAATGATACATTTGTAAATGAAGTGTCAACATGGTTGAGCGAAAATGGGATTTTTCAGGTCAATGATGATAATGCTGAATTGGAAAAAATTAAATCTGATTTGCATGAGGAAATTAAAGCTGGAGACAGTGCGTCTAATGTGTCTAGTAAAAGGTCAAGCAGAAGAAGCAATGCCAGTAGAGCATCAGGTTCTAGTACTGCATCTGCACGCTTAAATGCCATGGCAGAGAAAGCGGCTTTAATGGAGCAAACCGCTGCTCTGCAAAGGAAACATGAAATAGAGGCACAAGAGGAGAAACTCAGACAGGAACAAGAGAAACTCAGAAAAGTTAAGGAGCAACTGGAGCTTGATACACAAATGGCTGTTGTTACTGCAAGACTTTCTGTGCTGGAAGGCAGTGCTGTTGGAGGAAAGGCCCCTTCAGATGGAATGCATTCCTACCTGAGCAAATCTATGAAAGAGCTGAGACCTCAATTCAACCTACAGGCAACTGCATTTGTGCCGAAGGAGAACACCCTGATTTCGGATCAAGGCTCAAGAGCGCCACCTATCTTTTCCACATATGATGTGCGACCAAAGGTGAATATGCACACACACTTTCAGGAGAAAGTACAACATCATGGAATTCCACAAGCAAAGGATACTACTCTCATGCCACAGTGGCAACCAAACACTGGGACGTATCTCACCACTGCTCTAAAGCATCAGTCTCAAAACGCTTTCACGGCCTCCACTGCTGCACCTCGTAGGTCAGTAGCTGCACAGGAACGACAGTCTACACAGAACGCTGCAGTGCAAAATACAGTGGACCAGGATGCCATTGTGGAATCATGCAAAGGCAGAATGAACTCACCACATTGCTCATTCAACAGCAAATGTTATCTACTTTACCAAAAAGAGATATAACCGTATTTGATGGTGATCCATTGCACTTCATTTCCTTTGTTAGGACATTTGAACATTGTGTTGAAAAGGTAACATGCAGTTATCAAGACTGTTTGTATTTTCTGGAGCAGTACACCAGGGGGAAGCCCAGAGAGCTGGTGCGAAGCTGCTTACACATGCCACCACAACAAGGATATCAAAGAGCAAAAGGTCTTTTGAAAGAACACTTTGGTAATGAGCACAGGATAGCAACAGCCTACATGGAAAAAGCCTTTCGCTGGCCTGTTGTTAAAGCAGAGGATGTAGAGGCGCTGCAGGAGTTCACGCTGTTCCTAAGAGGGTGCTGCAACGCTATAAAAGAGATACAGTACATGGAGGAGATGAACGTTCCATCAAACATGAGGAATGTTGTGATGAAATGGCCGTACAAGCTGCGGGAGAGATGGAGGTCTACAGCTTGTGAGATACAAGAACGGCAAGGCTTCAGGGCCACCTTCCCAGAGATGGTGAACTTTTTAGAGAAACAAGTCAAAATCTTGTCTCATCCCATTTTTGGTGACATTTCAGATGCACGACCAAGCATCACAATAAAGCCTGTAAATAAGAGCGCGCCGCTACCCAGGAGCAGCATTAAAGGAAGCAGTTTCGTAACAACCATTGCAACCAACCAAGATGAAACTGCTAAACCAACAGTGCACATGATGCCAAAGCAGCCTACTGTAACTAAGGAGTTGTCCTCAGAGTCCTGCCTTTATTGTGAAGAGTCGCATCCATTTTTCAAGTGTTTTAAACTGAATAAAATGTCTCAAAGGGGAGAAAATCTACTTTCTGAGAGGAAAAGGAATTTGTTTTGGATGCTTAAAGGCTGGTCACATGAGTAAGGAATGCAGAAATCGTCTGACCTGTGATGAATGCAATCTTAAACACCCGACTATTCTGCATATCCACAACAAAGACAAGGTGACCAAGTCACAGGAAACACCAGTCAGTAATGCACTTGTGTCTCTTCAGGCATGTGATTGTACTGGGGCCGGAGACCACGACTGTACCCTTTCCATCGTTCCAGTACAGTTAAGATCTAAGAAAGGAAATGGTGTGGTGCGGACCTGCGCTTTCCTAGACCCGGGAAGTACAGCAACCTTCTGTACCAACCATCTTATGAAGAAGCTCAATCTACAGGGTACAAAGACCAACATTCTTATGCGCACTATGGGTCAAGAAAAGGTAGTCGAAAGCCAAATCCTTACAGGACTGGAGGTGTCCAAGTTGGAAAGTAACCACTTTATGGAGCTCCCAGAAACATTCACACAGGAAACAATCCCTGTTTCAAGGAGTAACATCCCTACTCAGCGAGATGTTGAAAGATGGGAATATCTGAAAGGTATCAGGATCCCAGAGTTGGACGCTGATGTTGAACTTTTGATTGGAACTAATGCACCACAACTCATGGAACCCTGGGAAATCATAAACAGCCAAGGTGATGGACCTTATGCCGTGAAGACCCTATTGGGGTGGGTCGTCAACGGTCCTTTGAGGGGTAATAGTGGTTGTCAGAGAAGCTGCTCGACCATATATGCCAATAGGATATCCATTGTTAAACTGGAGGAGCTGTTGGTCTCTCAGTACAACCAAGAGTTCAACGAGAAGTCACTGGAGGAGAAGCAGGAGATGTCAAGAGAGGACCTGAGATTTATGGAGATCTTGGATAAGTCTATTTGCATGCAGGAAGGACATTATTGCATGGTCTTGCCTTTTAAAGTGGATGACATCACCATGCCAAACAACAGGTGCATTGTGGAACAGCGCCTTCAGGGTCTGAAAAGAAAATTTGAACTAAATAAGAGCTACCAAAATGAGTACACAGAATTTCTTACTCAAATGATCGACAGCGGCTACGGAGAAATGGTGCCTCAAGACCAGTTGGAGTGCAAAAATGGCAGTGTGTGGTATCTCCCTCATCACGGGGTGTACCACCCAAGGAAGTAAGCACTGAGAGTGGTTTTTGACTGTGGAGCAGCATTTCAAGGAACTTCCTTGAACTGTCAACTTTTGCAAGGTCCTGACCTCACCAACTCTCTCTTTGGTGTTTTAACCAGGTTCAGACAGGAGAATGTTGCACTGATGACCGACATCCAGGCTATGTTCCACCAAGTAAAGGTGTCTGAAAAGCATGTGGATTTTCTTCGCTTTCTGTGGTGGCCCATGGGAGACACATCACAGAGGCCAGTGGAATACAGAATGCAAGTGCACATCTTTGGAGCAGTTTCATCACCGAGCTGTGCCAACTATGCTTTGAGAAGGACTGCAGTTGACAATAAGGATGACTTCAAAGTGGAAGTGACTGACACCATCTGCAACAACTTTTATGTTGATGACTGTCTGAAATCTTTGCCCACAGAGGAAGAAGCAATGCAGTTGGCGGTGGACCTTGCTGACATATGCTCAAAGGGAGGATTTCAGTTGTTGAAGTGGACAAGCAACAGTCGGACTGTACTGTCATCTATTCCCGAGGTAAAGCGGTCCAAAACAACCAGGCAGCTGAACTTGGAGCAAGACAACCTGCCTGTGGAAATGGTACTTGGCTTGAATTGGTGTGCCGAAAGTGGCACTTTTACATTCAAGCCTAAAGTAGAAAAACGACCACACACCAGACGTGGAATTCTTTCAATCGTCAGTTCCATCTATGACCCTTTGGGGTTCTTGTCACCATTTACCTTGCCACCAAAACTGCTGTTGCAAGAAATGTGTCGAAGGAACATGTCTTGGGATGACCCCATACCCCAGACATTCTCACAGCAATGGGCAGGGTGGCTTCTGGACCTGGAAAAGGTGGCGGAACTCAAGGTGGACCGCTGCATCAAACCAAAGGACTTCAGAGGACCCATACATGCACAAATGCATCATTTTGCAGACGCCAGCGAACATGGTTATGGCACCGTGTCCTACCTGAGGCTGGAGAACCAGGATAAAAAGGTGCATCTTGCATTCATGCTGGGTAAAGCCAGAGTCGCACCGTTAAAACAAACAACAATTCCTCGCCTCGAACTTACCGCTGCTGTGCTCACAGTCAAAGTCGATAAAATGTTGAGAAAGGAACTACCACTTCAGTTGGAGGAGTCGTGCTTCTGGGCCCCGTTCCCCGTACCTGGTTCACCTAAGTCGATCAAGATGTCATTATCCAGATTCAGTTAACCCGATGTTTGAAGCCGGGATTTTCCTGTTCCTCGAAGGTGGATTCAGTCTCGTTAACTCGATTCAGACTTGAGACCCAGGATAAATGCGTGCGGCCGCTTCATTTGAAAAGCCAGCACGTATCGATGGCAGAGATCCTGATTCTCTAACGGCATTGATTGATTAATTGATTTAAAACTTTATTGACAGATTGCAATACGGCTCAATCGCCTCGCCGACAAGTTAAATGCGTTATCTAGGCTAATTTTAAGTCCCTCATTACCTCAATCAATCAGATTATATTTCTTTAAACTTGCCTGCTGGATTGAATAATCAAATGAGATCTTGCTAGCGAAAATAATTAGTTAAACTGTTATACAGAATTACGATACGGCTCTCTTACCCATTGATTGATGTGTGGTCGATCTTTTACTTGTCTCCACTGTGGTCTAACGGGTTGTTCTTTTGACTTTCACGCAGACGACCGGGGTTCGAAACCATAGTCTTTTCCTTCTTTTTGCAATATAGGAATAATTCAATTTGGTGCACGTTGAGAGCTATATAAAGAATGACATCCTCAATGCATGTAGATTTATAATATTTTAACTTAAAACCAGGCTACTTTGGCGTATAATCATTAATATTATATTCAAAAAAATTATATCGGAAAACACGGGGTTTCGAACACCGGTCGCTGGGTTGGCAGGGTTGAGCACTACCGCTGCGCCACTGTGCCAGATGGGATAAATTCATTGTTTATACATTAATGAACGAGAGACCCGTGTTTAGAATATTCTTTATTTTGAATGAAGTTTTATTTCTTTATCCTCATTCATTAATGTGACGTCAACGGCTCATTCAATTTCTCAAATCCGTCAAACAGCGCATCTCATCAGACATCTTAATCCCAGTTACAATTCAAATAACCACAAAGTCATAATGTGTACATCGCACCGAGCGAGCGCCACGGTATATATAACGTGCATTATTTAGGACAAAGTGAATTTAGTATCAGCATTTTGGGTCTATTTTACATTTCAAAAGCCCCCTCTGGAAGAATGGAGCACAAAAAGGTCATTCAGAATGGTATAATGCAGATCGTAGACTGTGGGAATAATTTCAGGAAACGGGCTGTCACTTCTTTGCGGGGGCGTGGCGATGGTTGATCCGGCTAACTTGAACTTAAACCCTGCTTTCGACCAGGCTCAAACTTTTGGATCTGTTGTCATGGTAATTTGGACAATCCAGGTACGGGGAATCGAAAGGTCCGGCTTAAGTCAGACTTGACCGAAGATTATCCGGCTAACACAGTTATCCAGGTACGGGGAACGGGGCCCTGGACTGACAGTCAGACCGTCTTGAAGTATATCAACAACGAAACCAAACGATTTCACACCTTTGTGGCAAATAGAGTGGCTTCTATAAGGGAAGCAACAAATGTTGTTCAGTGGAGGTACGTCAGCTCGAAGAACAATCCTGCCGATGAAGCCTCCAGGGGTCTGACTGCAGACAACTTCCTGGCATGTAGGCGATGGATTGAGGGCCCAGACTTTCTTCGAATGCCAGAGGTGGATTGGCCAATACCCTTTGATTCGAAGCCCGTTTCCTCAGAAGATCCAGAGGTCAAAAGAGACCTAATGGTGAACCTTGTTGTACATTCCAAAGATGCAACTACTACACTCATGCACAATTTTTCTGAGTGGACTAAACTCAAGACCTCGGTCGCCTGGTTCCTTAGGCTCAAGACTATTCTTCTGGAGTTGAGGAGAAAGAGGAAGTTCATTGTTGCTTATTTAACCACTGCTGGCTCACCCACACAACCAGACAAGGTAGAAGAAGAAATGAAAAGGGCCAGAAATGCAGTGGGAAATCAATCGCTATCTGTAAGCGACCTCTTCAGAGCAGAACTTGCCATCGTTCGCTTCAATCAGCAGGCAACATTCAAGGAAGAAATCTCTCTGTTGGAGAGCAGAGCATCTGGCATAAGGAAAACCAGTAGTATCTACCGATTGGATCCTGTGTTAAGGGATGGTTTGTTGAGAGTGGGTGGACGTCTCGGTCGGGCTGCCTTACCCGAGGAGCTGAAACATCCTCTAATACTCTCCAAGGGTCAACACGTGTCCAGCCTCATTTTGAGAAATATTCATAAACAGCTTGGACATGCCGGTAGAAATTATATGCTCTCAACCTTGCGACGGAAATACTGGATCACAAATGCAAACTCTGCCTGTCGAAAGATAATATCGGACTGTGTGGTCTGTCGACGGCATCGAGGACAGCCAAGTGAACAGAAAATGGGCGACATGCCAAAGGAAATAATTAGTCCAGACTTGCCTCCTTTTACCAACGTAGGAGTGGACTACTTCTGGCCCATTGAGGTCAAGAGAGGCCGCGCTATGGTCAAGAGGTATGGGGTAATTTTTACCTGCATGGCTAGTAGAGCTGTACATTTGGAGATAGCCTATTCTCTGAATACTGACTCCTGTATTAATGCCATACGAAGATTTGTGAGTCGCAGAGGCCAGGTGTGTTGTATGAGGTCAGACAATGGCACAAATTTTGTTGGAGTTAAGAGAAGCCTTAGCTGCCATAGACCACAGCAAGGTTCAAGGCTCTCTCCTGCAAAAGGGCATCGAGTGGACTTTCAATACACCTGGTGCGTCCCATCATGGTGGTGTCTGGGAGCGACTCATCAGAATGGTCAGAAAGGTCTTGTTTTCTGTTTTACGACAGCAATCTTTGGATGATGAAAGCATTCATACTATCCTGTGTGAGGTGGAGGCCATTCTCAACGACCGCCCCATAACCAAGGTATCTGATGATGTCAATGACTTGGAAGCTCTCACTCCAAATCATATCCTTCTGCTCAAAGGGAAACCCATTCTTGCCCCTGGACTCTTTCAAGAAAATGATCTTTACATCAGGAGACGATGGAGACAGGTTCAGTACCTGTCAGATCTGTTCTGGAAGAGGTGGATCAGGGAGTACCTGCCGCTGCTGCAGGAGCGTCAGAGATGGACGAAGCCTCGGAGAAGTTTCGTGACAGGGGACATTGTTGTTGTCATGGATCAGACCGCTCCTCGAGGATCCTGGCTCATGGGGAGGGTGACAGAGACGTACCCAGACAAGAAAGGGCTTGTACGGGCAGTACGGTTGAAGACCAAGACAGGGCATTTGGAGCGGCCCATATCCAAGCTCTTTCTGCTTCAAGAAGCAGTGTAAGGTCTGGCGGTAAAGGTCACAACCCAACGTTGAGTTACGTGCTGGTAACCTCTGGCTCAGAGAAGAACCAAGAACATTTGTTATAGCTCCTTTTTTCTTCTTTAATGTAATTGTTTTCCACCTTCACATTTGGGGCCGGTGTGTACGAGCTATTTGATGGTTTTTGTGCTTAGTTTGTAGTTTGTTAAGTTCATCACTTGGTGGCAGCACGGAGCACTGGGTGGCAGCACAGAGCGCAAAGGTTTTGAATAAAGGCACAGGTGTAGGCTATGTCAATCAAGGTATCTAGGTATGGGTGACGGAGAGATCTCACGGTTTTTACCGCACGAACACACGCACGTACCCTCGCTCGTTTTCAGTATTATTAACAGCATTATGCAGAAATTATTGTTTGGCTCAACACATGTATTATGTTGAATACTTCAATTAAATGGGAACTTCACCCAACGGCAGGTGACACGGACTCGATATTGTGTTTTTTCTAATTGCGCGTCAAAGACGAGGAATCCCCGCACCCAACCGAGCGTCTACGAGGACATGAGGATAGTCGCTACAATATGTATATACTCTCTATCAGGATCTATGGGTAACAGTACTGTATATTTGCATATCATATTATGTCACAAATGTAACAGTACTATATACCTGTATGTCATGTATGTCCCTATGCCATAAATGTCATGATGTCATGTATGTTGTGTATGTCATAAATGTCACTATGAATTGAAAATGGGGCACCCTGATGTAAACAAGACAAACGTCTTTCTCTGGTCTGCATTCCCTTAACAATTGTGTGTATTGAGCCGTACTGTATTGTACCCATTCTGCAATCTGTTAATAACGTTTTCATTCATAGTGACATTTATGACATACACAACATACATGACATCATGACATTTATGACATACAGGTATATAGTACTGTTACATTTGTGACATATACGATATGCAAATATACAGTACTGTTACCCATAGATCCTAACATGGATTATATACATATGACGGTGAGGAGACTGTACATTAGGAGGGGGTGGGTTGGTGGGAGAAAAAATATATACCTCACGATCTTCTCCACTGCAGCCTGGTGTGGCTGGAGCTGGTGGATTCACCAGGGCTGGCGGCAAAGTGGTGACAGGGACACTGACCGTTTGACTGCCTGCACAATCATAAACAAATTAAATAAAAATATTTTAAAAATCAATTGTTATTGAGAGAAAGTAAACTGGTGAAAAATAGACAACAAGTGATGTCAAGAGTCACTTTATTGTCCCATCAGCTGGGAAATTTGTCTTGGGCTTACACCCACTACAGCCACAGACACATACATACAGACATGATACAACACAACTGACTCCAAACAATACACAATATAAAATATTCAGTAAAGTACCTGCACAGCTTTTACAGCAACAGGAAGAGGAGGAGGAGGGGTTGACTTTAGGGACTTGTGTTGGTCCCAGTCCGGTGGAACTGGACCACAGCCTGGTTCTAGGTACTGCAGTCCAAACCTCTCCCCCGTTTCCCTGACAGAGAGGTGGAGCGCTGGGTATTTGATTAGCTATCACCATCTCCTCCGTCAGTGCTGCAGACTTGTCTTGCAAGGAGGGATTGTCTTTGATCCTCCTTGCCTCCTCAGAAGGGGTCCTGCTGTAGATGGCCCGGTGGAGAGAGAGAGAGAGAGAGAGAGAGAGAGAGAGAGAGAGAGAGAGAGAGAGAGAGAGAGAGAGAGAGAGAGAGAGAGAGAGAGAGAGAGAGAGAGAGAGAGAGAGAGAGAGAGAGAGAGAGAGAGAGAGAGAGAGAGCGCTCAAGAGAGACCCTTGAGAAATATACAAACATACCTTCAATTGTTTAGTGCCGTAAAAGGTTGCCATTCTGTCCTCAATATTCTGTCCAAAGAATTAAGTGGGTGACGACTTTTATATCGAGGGGGGTCTACATTTCGTAGCTCCAGTTCTGCAGACCCCTCTCTGATTGGTTGAGCTCCATTTCTGCAGCCCCCTCTCTGATTGGTTGAGCGAAACCCCTCTCTGATTGGTTGAGCGAAGCCCCTCTCTAAGGTACGTGAGGGAGGTGCGCGGGCGTAAGGTTATCGAGGTGCTTATCGAGGTGCTCGCGCCAAGAAAAGAAAAAAGATGCCGCAAATGTAATGCCGCAAATATAATGTTATGTTATGTTCGATATATTGAAGTATATATTGAATGTATAATACATTAATATGGCAGCAAATTACAAGACGCGTCAGCAATGATGAGCGTTTTCCCTGTACTCCGCCATGTGAATCTAATCTGGATGCGTAACCTGAACTTTTGGTAGGCCTCGACTTTCGTCTTGTTTACATCAGGGTCCCCCATTTTCAATTCATTGTCTTGTTTACATCAGGGTCCCCCATTTTCAATTCATGATAACATATATGACATACAGGTAGACAGATAGACAGTACTGCTACATCTAGACATTTATGACATACCAGATTTACAAATACAGTGAATGAATGAATGAATGAATGAATGAATGAATGAATGAATGAAAACTTTATTTAACAGATTGCAGAATGGGTACAATACAGTACGGCTCAATACACACAATTGTTAAGGGGATGCAGACCTGAGAAAGACGTTTGTCTTGTTTCCATCAGGGTCCCCCATTTTCATTTCATATAGACATTTATGACGTACACAACATACATGACATTTATGGCATAGGGACATATAGGTATTTAGTACTGATTCATTTGTGACATAAACGGTATTCAAATATACAGTACTGTTAACCCCTATATCCTGACAGAGTATATACATATGATGGGGAGGGGACTGTACATTATACATACAGTACTGTTTGTGATACAAAAAGAGTCCAGAAAAGAGAGGCTATACATTTGACGTAGAAACTGTACATTGGAGGAGGTTGGGTGGGTGGGGGGGACTGTACATTGCTTCTTCTAAGTGTCTATGCTTTTTTTTGTCAGTATTTACTGGCTTTCAAAAAAAATCTATTCATGATAACATATATGACATACAGGTAGACAGATAGACAGTACTGCTACATCTAGACATTTATGACATACAAGATTTACAAATACAGTACTGTTTGTGATACAAAAAGAGTCCAGAAAAGAGAGGCTATACATTTGACGTCGAAACTGTACATTGGAGGAGGTTGGGTGGGTGGGGGGGACTGTACATTGCTTCTTCTAAGTGTCTATGCTTTTTTTTGTCAGTATTTACTGGCTTTCAAAAAAAATCAATTCATGATAATATATATGACATACAGGTAGACAGATAGACAGTACTGCTACATCTAGACATTTATGACATACCAGATTTACAAATACAGTGCTGTTTGTGATACAAAAAGAGTCCAGAAAAGAGAGGCTATACATTTGACGTAGAAACTGTACATTGGAGGAGGTTGGGTGGGTGGGGGGGACTGTACATTGCTTCTTCTAAGTGTCTATGCTTTTTTTTGTCAGTATTTACTGGCTTTCAAAAAAAATCAATTCGTGGTAACATATATGACATACAGGTAGACAGATAGACAGTACTGCTACATCTAGACATTTATGACATACCAGATTTACAAATACAGTACTGTTTGTGATACAAAAAGAGTCCAGAAAAGAGAGGCTATACATTTGACGTCGAAACTGTACATTGGAGGAGGTTGGGTGGGTGGGGGGGGCTGTACATTGCTTCTTCTAAGTGTCTATGCTTTTTTTTGTCAGTATTTACTGGCTTTCAAAAAAAATCACTTCATGATAACATATATGACATACAGGTAGACAGATAGACAGTACTGCTACATCTAGACATTTATGACATACCAGATTTACAAATACAGTACTGTTTGTGATACAAAAAGAGTCCAGAAAAGAGAGGCTATACATTTGACGTAGAAACTGTACATTGGAGGAGGTTGGGTGGGTGGGGGGGGACTGTACATTGCTTCTTCTAAGTGTCTATGCTTTTTTTTGTCAGTATTTACTGATGTAAACAAGCATTCCTAAGCAATTAGCCATCAACGCCTCTTTTGTGGTTTCATTTACATGTTAATAGGTAGGGAGGGGGTTGTATTGTAGTGGTTGGATAGGATAGGATGGAATAGACACAGAGGTCCCTGCCCCCTCCCCCTCAGGTTTGGTGTGTGAACAATGGTCTGACTCAGGCAGAGCACCATTCACACCAAACCTGTGAATGTGAATACCATGAAATGGGTTGCATTCAATACGCTATTGTTATGCTTATGCAGGTAGCCAGGTACTGTACATGCGACGAGTCGAGTGCAGCTCACAACAAATGGGTACAGCGCATTTTTGTGTGCGCGACTTGACTCATGTACATTGGGGGGGGGGTTCACGCCCCCCCACCCACCCACCCCAGGCACGCACGCACACAGACACACACACACACAATGAACTCAACGGATATCGTCTATCGGGGCTCCGCTCAACTGAGTCTGACACGTTTCTATGAGAAACTGAATGAATAGTAGTACATGACAGTTCCACAAGGAAGCATACTAGGACCGCTACTATTCCTAATTTATGCAAATGACATGTCGTCAGCTTGTGACTGCAACTTGTTCCTGTTTGCGGACGACTCAGCCCTGCTGGTCTCTGACAAGAACAAGTTACAGGTTGAAAAAGCCCTCAGCTCGGAACTAGGCAAAATCTGCATATGGCTCGCCGACAACAAACTATCATTACACATGGGCAAAACAGAGTCCATTCTCTTCGGTTCAAATAACAAACTCAGCAAGACCGACGGCTTCTCGGTTACAGTGGGTGACAATATTATCACAAGGAAAGATGAAATTACCTACCTGGGTTCCATCCTAGAGGCTAATCTTTCCTGTGACAAAATGGCATCCAATGTAATAAAAAAAGTCAACCAACGAACGCGATTCTTGTACCGGATCTCCGCTCTGGTAAACAAGAATACCCTGAAGACTCTAGCAGGAGCACTCATTCAAGGGTACTACGACTATGCTTGCACCTCATGGTACCAAAGCACCTCAAAGGCACTAAAAAACAAATTACAAACATCTCAAAACAAGCTAGTCAGACTACTACTTGACCTGACTCCTAGAACCCACCTCACCCCTGCCCACTTTGACAACCTAGGATGGCTTAGAGTAGACGACAGAGTACAGCAACTTGCAATGGGCCTGGTCTACAAGATACACTACGCGACCAAGGTACCCATGTACATGTCAAAATACTTCCCAAAGGTCAGTGAATACCACGATCACAACACCAGAGGGAGCTCCACAAATCATGTAAAACCCAGATTCGGATCAAACAAGGGACTAAACACGTTTCGCAATTATGCCACATCAATGTGGAACGCCCTGCCTAAAGCTGTAAAGGAATGTGAATCACTACCCACCTTCAAAAACACTCTCAAAAAACACCTACGTGAGACTGCAATTCGAAACTGGCCCCTACAAATGTCCTAACCTAGTTGTACAGTAAATGACCAAGTAAGGCTTTGTCAATATTCCAATGTACAGTGTAAAATGTGTGTGTGTCCCCTTCCCAACCCCCCCCCCCCCCCCCCCCCACCTCCAATGTACAGCCCTCACCCAACCCACCCAACCCCACCCCACCCAACCAACCTCCTCCAATGTACAGTTTCTATGCCAAATGTATATACACTCCTTTTCTGGACACTTTTGTATCACAAACAGTACTGTATTTGCAAATCTGATATGTCATAAATGTATAGATGTAGCAGTACTGTCATGTATGTCATATATGTTATGATGAATTGAAAATGGGGGACCCTGATGTAAACAAGTCGAAAGTCTTTCTCTGGTCTGCATCCCCTTAACAATTGTATGTATTGAGCTGTACTGTACTGTACCCATTCTGCAATCTGTTAATAAACTTTTCAATCAATCAATCAAACAGACATTGACACAGACAACTGAATGAATAGCATACAACTTATTTGGTTGTATAGGAGTCGAGTGGCGCTAATGAGTGTCTTTTGTCAAACAACAGTAGCCTATGAAGAATAGGCTATGACTAACGTAACGAGATGCAAATATGCAATTGATCACATGGTATGCTAACTGGGAGCATCACCTTGATACAAGCATTCCACCTTGCTTCTCCATCAAATGGTATGCTTAATGAAGTCCTGAACTCAACGGATATCGTCGAACTCATGTGTTTACCGTCTAGCCCATAATAAGCCCACATGGACCTTAGTGTTCATTGTTATGATGAATTGAAAATGGGGGACCCTGATGTAAACAAGACGAAAGTATTTCTCTGGTTTGATTGATTGATTGAAAAGTTTATTAACAGATTGCAGAATGGGTACAGTACAGTACAGCTCAATACATACAATTGTTAAGGGGATGCAGACCAGAGAAAGACTTTTGTCTTGTTTACATCAGGGTCCCCCATTTTCAATTCATCATAACATATATGACATACATGACATACAGATAGATTGTAGGATAATTGATGTTGTACTTAAGCTACTTATTTCTTGGTTTCAAAATTTAAAAAAAACGATTTTAACTGATTGTACATTATTTTATTTCAAAGAACGCTGTCTTGTCACAGTCACACACAATTCAATTCAAAGGGTTTTATTGACATGAGAAAACATTGAAGTATTTATGAACAGTTTGCAGAATGGGTACATTTCACATGAAAGCACGACCGTGAGCCGACATAGGTTTAACATAGCATTAGTTGGGTTTTTTTATTATCCTTTTTACTTCACTTTGAAATATTATAGTGAAATATTTTGCAATGTTGTCGCATTTATCTTGTTGAAATCCTCCAACAGGCTCTTTTTTGTAAGTTGACTGGTTTGCACACCAATAATACAGTGTGCAATAATAGAATAGTAGAATAGATAGTAAAATTATGCAATAGAATGGCCAGAGTAAAATAGTGCTACAGTACAATCAACAGCGGGGTGTATTAGAAAGCTATGGTGAAGAGGTACGTTTTTAGCTTATTTCTGAAAATATTAAGAGATCTAGCTTCCCTAATGTCCATAGGTAGTGTGTTCCATAACTTTGGTGCATAGTTAGCAAAGGCTGCATCCCTGATTTTCTTTAGACTGTGGCTTGGAACCTTCAATAGTAGATGATCACAATGTTTATACTTTGTATATAAGGAGGAGGACCTTGAAATCAATTCTAAATGTTACCGATGATTACTGATGTAAACAGGGGGACCCTGATGTAAACAAGACGAAAGTCTTTCTCTGGTCTGCATCCCCTTAACAATTATATGTATAATTGTATGTAATTGTATTTATAAAATCGGCCAAAGACTTCACTTATATTAATTTAAGCAACTTTGAAATCGATAGTGCCCAACTTTTCAATAGTCACATCTTTCTTTTAAACTAATTTCAGTATTTAATTTCAAATATTTGTTCAAATACATTATGCATTTAATCATGCAAACTATTACATTTACAATAGGTTAAACCTGTAGTGGCTTGTGAGTGTATAGGTATTGTTGCTGCAGTTCTCACATTCCCCATATTGTACATACATTGCTTGCTTGTGGTGTCACACATGATGGCTTGTGTCAGGCTCTCCAAATGATGAATAAACAAATTGTTTTTATAATTACAAGAGACATATATCAACAATCTAATACCAAAAAAGTATATTTAAAAAATATATTTAAATGTTATATTGGACATGCAAGTTGGTCATCAAGAAGGTGGGACAATGTATGTATTGAAAGGGTAAATCAAACCTGTCTGGAAGTATGGGAGGGGGCTAGGGGTGGGGTAGACCCTCCTCTATATAAAGTGTTGTATCATCTTGAATTTTCGAACGGTCTGTTGTCAGTGTGCAAATGACTAAAATCAACAAACAACATTCTCAAGATGTGCGTCAGTTACGATCCCAGGGCATATCTACGAGACGCATTAGGCAACATCTTGCATCGTTAGGAATCTGCGTTACTCCGGGCACTATTGAATGGCATTACAAACGGAAAATACCACGACGCCGTGCTCCACGTAAACTGTCTGAGTGAGTACAGTATATAGTTCTATGGTATTAGCACATTGTGAAATAATATGTTGCCGTTTCTAAATAAGAACGATATTGTGAATGTGAATAAATGGTGGATCCCGCCCTCGGTGCAATATTCTGTTCATTCTGACGGTTCATTAACTCTCAGTTAATTAATTTCCACTTTCTTTCTCTTCCCTTTCCATAGCAATGTCCTGGTTGCCATTGACAACTTGACAAAGGCCCGCAATTGCATGGTTGCAAGGCAAATCCAGAAGCGCATCGAAGACGATTTGGGTATTCATCTCAGCCTGACTGCCATCCGCAGAGCACGCAGGGGTCTCGGCTGGAAATATGGTCAAACTAAGTTCTGGCCAATGATCCGTGACAAAAATAAAGAATTAAGACTCGCACAGGTTTGTTTTTCTTTTTATACCACACATACACATCCTGACACAATGCCTATGGCTTTATTGTGTTTATTTTTAATCCTATTGGTAAATGGTGATATGTATACCTGTTCATCTTGTGTTCAAATGTATATATGTTATTCCATTCTAAATTAATAAACTATTCTATCTATCTATCTATCTATCTATCTATCTATCTATCTATCTATCTATCTATCTATCTATCTATCTATCTATCTATCTATCTATCTATCTATCTATCTATCTATCTATCTATCTATCTATCTATCTATCTATCTATCTACAGGCGCAACAGTGGATCGATACATGTGAAACGTGGCATGACGTCATATTTACAGATGAAAGCACTGTCGCACTCGAACACTTTGCAAGACAAAGCTTTACGAAAAAAGGCTACCGTCAAGGTAAACCTGCACCTAAACATCCATTGAAAGTGCATGTTTGGGGAGCGATTTCCAAGATGGGTGCAGGCCCGCTTGTCATTTTCGATGGAATAATGGACCGTGTCTTTTTTGAGGAATCGATCATCAAAGCAGCCGCCGGTCCGTACATACAAGCAACATTTGGGAAGAGCCACCGTTTCTTCCAGGATAACGACCCCAAACACAGCGCTGCCAGAGTTTGCATGGAAGCAGAGGGGATCAATTGGGTCAAAACGCCCGCTGAATCTCCAGATTTGAACCCCATTGAAATTGTGTGGCACATGCTGAAAGACTACATTCGCAGAGACGCGAAACCTTTCACAAAAGATGCTTTAGTAGCGGCCATAAGGTTTTTCTGGCGCAATAAACTAACAGTGGATGTATGTAACAATCTCATAGCTGGCTTGGCAAAAGTGTTGCCACTAGTCATAGCAAATAATGGAGGTCAAAGTGGTAAATAAGGGTCAACAATGTTTAACAATAGAATCTCCAGGGCAGCCAGTAAAGCCAGTTAACGTGTAACCTTGTATCTTGTAATTTGTGTGTGTGTGTGTGTGTGTGAGGATTGGTTCAGTCCCCGCCACACACTCCGCTCCTTTAAGGTACTGTGTTGATTGATGCATTCCCCGGCACACGCTCCGCTCCTTTAAGGTGTTGATTGGTGCATTCCCCGCCACACGCTTTTGGAGCAAGTATCAATTCCAGCGCGCACCTGTCATAGTTTTTGATTAGCGCCCCAGAGGCTTTTTATACTGGGACTTCCCTTCAATCGATGTCGGGTCGTTTTGAATACTTCTGTTTCTGCCTGTTGTTCCCCGTTGCTGTGCCTCGTCTACTCTCCCTCCAGGACATCTGTGGATTGCCGCTGGTGAAGACCTTGTCCCCCGTTTTGAGCTGCGCCTCGTTTACCCGCTTTACTCTTGCGCTTTGGTGAGTTTGAACCAAACCCTTTTTTGGACGATTCTGTTTTGTGTGTTTTGAAGAACACTGAAGAGTTCTATTTTTGCTTACACTTGACTCAGCTAAGTTGTGTGTTAAAGGAGACACTGAAGATTATCATTTGCTTGCACTGGACTCAGCTGGCGTGTGTGTTTAGAAGAGACACAGAAGTTTATCGTTTTTGTTTTGCACTGACCCTCAGCTAAATTGTGTGTTGTGGTGAACACTGAAGATATCGTTTTGTTTGTTCTGACTCAGCTAAGGGAGGAGGAGACCACACTGCCTCTGTGTGATGTGGACTGTTATTTACCTCTCTCTCTCTCTCTCTTTTCCACCTCGAGTTGAAGCTGGGAGTATCTGCAGAGCCGCTTCAGCGTCAATACCGTTTCCCCACCTCGAACACCAAGAGGATCTGCAGAGCCGCAGATAACTCTGCTGAAGGCAGTCTCCCTTTGTTTCAAGATTGTTACTTGCTCCTTTTTGACTCTGAAAATAAATACGCCCTAGTATTTGGCTAACTCTGAACTACCTGTCTGTGCCGTGCGTTTGAGGTCGGTTTCAAACCCTAACAGTGTGTTTTAATACAATTCTGAACTCTTGACTTGACTGACAACTGCTGTTCTGATGGTTACTGTACTGTACTTGAAAATAAAATGATTTAAAATAAAATGAGCCATTTAGAACTCTTATTTCATTTTATAAATAATAAAAAAAAAAAAAATAGAAACACAGGTCTCTTGTCCATTGATGGATATATAATGAATGTAATTTGTCTGGTACCGTGGTTTAACCGTTAATGCTCATACCTCTCAAGCGGACGACCGGGGTTTGAATCCTAGCCATTCTGATATTTTTTTTTATTATTTAAAATCTTCAAACGCTCAAGCTCGGATCTCTCATTTCTCACAGAAGAGCAAAAGACAAAGTATTTCATATTTAAACTTCAGCTGCATAAGACATCACTTAAATATCGGTTAAAGGTAAACTTCAGGTCTGACTGAAGAGTGCACTCTTTCTCGCTCTCTTCCCCTCCCTGTGTGTCTCTCTCTCTCTCTCTCTGCCCCCAGAGTCCCGCCAAGAGGCAGCATACTTTCCGTTGCCGCATTTCTGGCGAACGCTCTCTGATTGGCCACTGACTGACCAGTGTAGAATCTGGCGTCGGCCAACCAGAGAGCGTTCGCCAGAAATGCGGCTACGGAAAGTATAGACGCGTATCCCCCCCCCTTACCAGGAGAAAATGCCCCATTTTCGTCTGTTTGAATCTGACATTTTTGGCACATTGGACAATATTGGACATTAATAAATTAAATGTAATGAACTGACATGAAAGAAGTAAAACATTAGAAGAAGTAAAAAATTTGAAAAACGGGGATTCGAACGCGGTTCGTCTGCGTGAGAGGTATAAGGACTAGCCATGAGTCCACGGCGCCAGATAAATAAAATATCCATTATATATCCATTAGTTAGATTTATACGGTACACTTTGACTGCTGAATTGACACGTTTAACTTATTCATTATTTAATTCAGCAACATTAATTCATACAGTCTGTAGACATCCTGTATGAATGAAGTCACCAGCTGTAATCAAACTGAATGCGGGGCTCCTCCAATGAATGAACAAAAAGCCGGCGCGTTGGGCAGTTGTCACCAGCTGTATGAGAGCGACAGGTCTTAACGGTTTAATTATTTTATTCTGCAACATTGCGTACACAAACTTATTGTTAACAAGAAGCATTACACTAACGCTTTCTTCTGATGAAATGAATGGACAAGAGAGCCATACGTCGGCCGTCTAATGAAGTTAGATTTGACACGTTTTAATATATACACTTTGACTGCTGAATTTACACGTTTAACTTATTCATTCTTTAATTCAGCAACATTCTAATCGTGCAGTCTGTAGACATACTGTAGGACGTTGTAGCATCCTACTGTATGAATGAAGTCACCAGCTGTAATGGAACTGAATGGAACTCGAGCTTTGTCCAGCGAGGAGCTCCTCCAATGAATGAACAAAAAGCAGGCACGTCGGAACGTTGTCACACCAGCTGTATTCGAGCGCCCCCGCTGGTCATTGTTACCATTAACCATGCCCAAACGGCCCCCAAACGGCCCCCAAACAGTGGTTCCAGGACTAATCCTGGCTGTATCTGTAGTAACTTCTAGAAGTACCTCCAGCTGACATTTTTTATCTGGCACCGATCGCTACCAAACTGTATTTGATCATCAATATAATGCATTTGGGGCTATAAATCAAGTTCTGGAGAAAGCTGCAGAAAACGATAAAAACATACTTATACTTTAGACCATATTTTAGTATGAATATGTGAATGAAAAAGTATAACGTTGCTACACCCTGAACAATAGATATAGGACATTGAATGGGCCATAATAATGTCAATTTAGCAATAGAATTTAAAAAGTTATAGCCCTGCAAAGAAGGGGAACTTCTCCATAGACAAATAGAGCTGGCTAGGGATGGTAAATTATGAATTTAACCATGGCGATCAAAGTGTTAACAGGGACAGCAAACGTATTCATTCAGCAACAAAACAAAAACAAAAACACCCAGTGTAACCATGGCCTCATTGTCACATCAGAATAACAAAGCCACAAAGGCTGCTCTCAGACTGGAAGGTCTTAAGTGTGTGTGTGTGTGTGTGTGTGTGTGTGTGTGTGTGTGTGTGTGTGTGTGTGTGTGTGTGTGTGTGTGTGTGTGTGTGTGTGTGTGTGTGTGTGTGTGTGTGTGTGTGTGTGTGTGTGTGTGTGTGTGTGTGTGTGTGTGTATGTGTGTGTGGGGGGGGTTACAGTATAATCAGTATAATATCAATGCGTCTCATTCTCCAACTGACCACTCCAACATTTTGGGAAATTAGCTTATTTGCCATCTACCCTGGAGTTAGACAAGAAGATACATACCCTTTTCTTCTCTGTGCATGCAGTAGGAATAGGAAGACGTGCACCGTTAGCCTAGCTTAGCGTCAGTCACTGGAAGTAGGTTCCTCCATTAGCCTAGTTCCCAAAGTTTTCTTTCTTCTCCTACTGCATGCACAGAGAAGAAAAAGGTATGTATCTTCTTGTCTAACTCCAGGGTAGATGGCAAATAAGCTAATTTCCCAAAATGATGGAGTGTTCCTTTGTGTACCCCTGGTCCCTTTTTCTACTTTTTTGAAATATTTTGAGTGTGTGTGTGAGCACAGCGGTGTCTGTGTTTATTATTATTTCATGAAATTGGGTAAATATCTTAATTTTACATATATGTTCATTGTGTGAAAAGCTTATAATATGAAACACTCTAAAACAATAGTTATAGTGTTTAGTGCCTTCTTTACCCCTGGTCCCTTTTTCTACTCCCATCCACTTCCATGTTAATAAAACCGCTATAAAACCGCCATAAAACCGCAAGTCTAATTATTATTATTTTTTATCTCTAATCTCTAATTTTCACATCATATATCGATAAATAAACAGAATAATTACACCAGGCATTCAAAATACATACAATACATACCTTTTAGTAATAGATTAGTACTAACTGGTGCTTACTAACGCTTACTAACGGCTATTTCTGACCGCTATTTCTGACCGAAATAGTCAACCTTTCTTTTTTATAATGGCAGATTCTTATTCACAGGAATTTTGTCCCGTTTTGATATGCTGTAAAGTAGTGGAAAAAAATAATAGATATATGGTGAATATGGCGGTTTATCAGTTTTTTTTCAATAAAAACTGACGTGGTATCAAACAAACACTAATTTAAGTGGTTAAAATTCGAAAATATGTGTAATTTTTTACAGATATCTTGAGAATAGGCTATGAATGTTAAACATGGGTAAAAAAATTTTTTTAAATAGTAAACAGTTAAAATTATATGGCTTTAAACATGATGTATCATTTCATCTCTTAAGCCCAGTGAGCTCCACCATTGCTAGGTATGCACAAGGGTTAAAGACATCTTAGGGCCGATTTTGGGATTCCCCAACCGTCCCTAAGCTTGGATTCGGCCCTGACTAAGAGCAGGATTTAGGAGCAGTCTTAACTTGACAGTCTGTTGTGCTCCGTGTTCTTAACACGTTGGGTGCCATTCACGTAATATTACGCGTTTGCTCGCCAGAGGTTGGGTGCCAGACACGTAATATTACGTTTTTGGTTGGTTTATCTTTTTTTTCGATTTTAATATCCTATTCAATGCCAGGGACCCGTATGTTGCCGTTAGAAGGCCTACTACTGAGGGTGCAGTACTGGCCATATTCCCCCAGGTGGCGGTATCGAGAGTGCAGTAAACCCTGTTCCAGACTCTGTGTTACACTGAAAGGTCTCCGGGCGCAGATTTTCAGTAGACGGCAAGGCTAGAGGTTCAATTGGTCGCATCCAAACGTCTACGGGACATCTGATGCATATGCTGTGGTCGGTTATGTCGTGGGCCAAATGAACATCGGATGGAGCAGATATCGATCAAACAATTGGAATATTATTTTTGGAATACTCCCGATCAAAGGTAATCTGATGTAAATTCTGGCTTGATTGTGCAAGGTTTTCATATGGATCCAACTGATCAGCGTTTTTAGCGTTCAATACTAATGCCGTTACTGGTAATCAATCATCAAAAACGACCCCCCCCCCCCCCCCCCCCTTTCATGCATTCATGATGAAACATAATACCTACTGTATATTTGATTCGGGAATACTAGCGTGTATAGGGAAGAAACACCTACGCAAATAGTAGAATCGACCTATATTGCTATTACGCAGACTTTCAGGAATTACCCCATACCACTGTAAAACCATACTTATATTCACCACGGTATAACACAGGAACGTATGGATGGAAAAATGATCTCTTTTTTGCATCTTGACCGGAAGAAACACAGTGTCAAATGACTATTGTATCCATGGCTATAGAATATAGATTTAGCTCTACAAACAAGGTCACGCAGTCGTATCTTTTAACGCTTGGCCCAGCTACAGCGGTCAGTGTCTAATCCCCGGCATCAAACTCTTTCTCTGCCACGCAATAGCCTCATCCTTAGCAGCTGACGCCAGCACTGTAAACGGTGTGAGTCGCTCACCTTGTTTGCAGGGCTATAACTATTTAAATATTATAGCTATATATGCAATACTATGGCCCATTTGACATCGGGTATCTATCGTTCAAGATGTGAAAAAGGAATATTTTTTCCATCCATACATTGTCGTTTTATACCATGGTGAATATAAGTATAGTTTTAGAGTGGTCTAGGATAATTCCTGGAACGCTAGTAATAGGCCGTGACGCATATTATACTTAATCCATTGGCATTTCGTCCCTATACACGCTACAATAAAAAATTCAAATGCATATGATCGGTATATTATGTTCCATCATGCATGCATAAAAGGGGGGGGGGGTCGTTTATGATTAATTGATTGTCAATAACGGCATTCGTTAGTGCAACAGCATACGTTGATCAGAGCGATGGCTATGAGAACAAAGGACAACCAAGCTGAAATTAATGTTAGATTGCTCTTACCTGTGGCCGATGAGACTGCAAAAAGAATATTCCAATTATTTGATTGCCATCTGCTAGATCGTATGTCCATTTGGCCCACGCCATAACCCCCAAAAGCATAATGATTCTGGCGTCCCGAAGGCGATTCAATGCGATATATCTCGATTCCCACCCACCAGCTTTCCCACCCCCTAATACTGCCAATTGTATTAGTATGCACAACCAGCCAAGCCGGAAGCAACGCCGAGAGCTGGGCTCGAACCCAGCATCTCCTGCGTTAGTGGCGAGCGTCTTGCCCACTGCGCCACTTAGCCGCCCCATCGAGTGTATATCTTGATCCACGTTACAAGAAAACTCCGCCCGGCGGCTGGGTGGCACAGCGGATATTGCACTTGTCACCAATGCAAGAGACACCGGGTTCGACTCCGGCTGTCGGCGTTGCCTCCGACTTGGGCCAGCCGTCATACTAACTCAATTGGCAGAGTTAGAGGGTGGAAGTCGATGGGTGGTAATCTGGACGTTGTGGACAGCGACTCCTACAGGTCGGTTGGGGATGCCTGCACAGCAGAGACAGGAAGTGGCGGGGGTAGTGTGAGCCTCCCACACGTTACACCTCGCCAATGAGAGTCCGCGCTGGCAGGTGAAAAGATGTGACAGGCTGCCTCCTCGTGTACCGGAGGGGACATGTGATGCAAGGCTTCTATCCTCCCTACAACCGGCCAGTGGGGGCATATGCGAGCAACGTTCAAGACAGGGGAGGGAAGAATTGGCACAATGGAATTGGGATGAGAAAAAAAATTAATAAGAGGAGAAAAAGTAAAGAAAATAAATAAAAAATACTCCTCCCGGAAGACTTTCAGTGACGCACAGTCATACTTCCTTTAGAAAGTAAGTGCAACATCGGCCGCATACCACCAAGCGGCGGTATCGGACCGTTCCGATCTCAGACACAGTGCCACACATTTCTAGAGCACAGTAGGATGAATTATGAATGGAAATAGCTAATAAAAGAAATAACGATCATAATAACATATATATATACGTGGTTGGCGTTCAACGATTGGCGGCCTAACACGTATTAAATCGTTGTTGGCCTCCATTGAGTTAAGGGCTTTATTTAAGAGGAATCATAGTGATTCCTTCATGTCAACTCTACAGGCCTCCTTGGAATTAATTAATCATAATTTAAATAAATATGACAATGTGTTATATTTATTTAAACCTTATATTTACTGTTGTGTTAGTAGGGACGGTTGGGGAATCCCAAATTTTTGTCTTAAGTCCGTTGGAGAATGAGACCCAATGATTTCTGGGTAAAGTAGTCTCCATGCATATATAGTTAAGAGAAATGGCTCCAGTTCTTTTGAGGCCTGTGGCTCTGAAATAAGTATTGTGTTATCATCATGGTTCATAAGACATAGATTGAAAATTATCCTTCCGATTTGTACAAGTGATGGTGTAGCACTTGTGTCACTAACAGTAACAGCTGTTTGCCACGGACCAGTGACCGGTAGTTTATTCACAACAAGCGCGCTAGCTAGACAATTGCAATACATACAGTGACAGTGAGGTAAAGTGAAGTATCCCTTTTAGGTTATTTCATTAACCACTCCTTCTTTCAGGAGGGTTAGTTCGATATCAGGTTCTAGGTTGATTGGATCAACACATTTGGTTCAGTTCAGACGTCTCTGAGGTTATCACTAGCTAAAAGATAGGTTTAAAGTTGGACATTATCTTTCTTCTGCAATTGCAGATCAGTCAACTCTATAACAGTTTATCATTCAGTAAATTCTATATCAGTTCTTCATTTCAATAGGTAAGTGTTTAAACATATTAATTTAAACCTTTAAGTGTGCAGGGAATGCAAGTACCTTATTAGGTGAACTGACCCTTTAAACTCTTCCTTTGCAGGTGTAATACGAACAAAGTACCAGTAGAAATATTCAAGGTTATAGGAATGCAAATACCTTATCAGGTGAAATTACCCTTTAAACCATCTTTCTTTACAGGAGGACCATCAGTGATTCAACTATAATCAATTTGTTATCAGTGAGATTCAAGTATCTTACTGGGTGCATTTACCCTTTAACTCGTCCTCTTTACAGGAGAACATCAGTGGTTCAGGTATCTTATTGGATGAATTTTCCCTTTAACTCTCCCTTCTTACAGGAGAAATATCAGTGGTTCAAGTATCTTACTGGGTGCATTTACCCTTTAACTCTCCCTTCTTACAGGAGACATATCAGTGGTTCAAGTATCTTACTGGGTGTATTTACCCTTTAACTCTCCCTTCTTACAGGAGAAATATCAGTGCCCATATATACAATGTGCATCAATCAAATACAATATCAAAATACAAAAGGTGAAACGGAGTCAAAAGCCCTTGGAAGTCCTTGTGCTCTCGTTCAATCAGTTTGTATCATAGACAAGGATATGATGGTCCTTGGAAGTTCTTGTGACTCAAGTTCAATTAGTTCGTTAATTCCTGATCCACTTCCTCGCTGGGGATGAGGAAGGTAATTTCACAATTCTACCAGGCTGTTGAGGCAACAGGGTGTTGAGGCAACAGGGGTAATCAGATCAGGCCGGGTATAGCCTTGATCTAGATCTGAGGTTCAGTGGGTTGGCTCGCCATCTTATGTCGGTCCGTCACACTGCCTCGTCCCGCGTGGGCACACGTGATGAGTGGTGGTCGGTCGGGACTCCTGGGAACTCTTCCCGGGGGTGGAACGGGGTGCTAGAAAAACCTGGCCTGCGTTATACAGGCATTCAGAAAATAAAAGCTATTTACCATCTTTCATTGCGTCATCATCTTTTCATTGCTTTTAGAATGAATAATCAATCAGGCTACTTTTAGCTATGCTAAGCTAAAGTAGGCTACCTTATCACAGCATGTGGGAATATCCATCTGTTTTATGCTAAGTTAGGCTAAAGTGCACTAGCATATGCAAACATTCCTCACATTCCATATTAAACTCTCAAAAGCAGACAAAATGTATATAGACCATGTTCTTATCATACAGCATATCAATACAATTATAAGTACTTCTGAAATGGTTTCTTTCTAGTTTTCATTTAACCAAATTGCTAACATTATTAGCTGATTAGCATTGAGCTAGCAATTTTGTACATTCGACAATGAACAGCACAATATTGATGAAACTCACCAAAACCGCTTCCGGAAGTGGTATGCTCTTTAACTGCAACAACTTCTTCGGTTTTGTAACTGGGGGAATCTTTTATGACTGTTTGATAACTATTTCGTGGCGCTAGTTCATTTCAGTATCCAGCAGCATTCAGCTGTGTCAGTCTCCGTCAATCTATAATCTCATCTGCTGTATGGCAAGGCTCACCTGCCGTAAGGCAAGGCGTGGACTGTTGTGACACCTATCTCGCGTCATGAGGTAATTTAAAGGGGCAGTGAGGCAATTCAAAGGATTTGGTCAAAACATTGCTAATCTCATATGAATATACATATGACCCAATAACATTAACTATTTATGTTCTTACACAATAGCATTAACTATTTATGTTCTTATTCAATGGCATTAACTATTTATGTTCCTATAACTAAATAGTTATGAATCTGAAACCTGGGTTACAATGGCTTATATTGAAGGTATGAACCTGTACTTTTATATCATGTACATTTTTTTGAAGATTGCTCAACAAGACCCTAAACTCTGTGCCTGGTCACATATATTCAGATACAATTTTTTTTTTTTTTTTTTTTTCCTTTTTCCTCCGATTTTCTCCCATCCCAATGTTAGTCGTTATGCCAATTCCCAATCCCCTTCCTGGTCGCTGCGCACTTACCCCCCACAGTCGGTCTGGGAGAGTGGAGGCTATCACGTGCTTCCTCCGACACACGTCTAGCCAATCAACCGCTCCTTTTCACCTGGCAGCGCGGACTCTCACTGAGAGAGTGTAACGTGTGGAAGGATCACACTACCGCCCTTAGATCCTATCTGCGCTTAGCAGGCGCCCCGACCAAACTGTAGGAGTCGCTGTTTACAACGACCCGGACCCACCCCGCCAGCTTCTCCCACCCTCTAATACTGCCAATTGTATTAGTGTGAACGGCCAGCCAAGCTGGTGACAACACCGGAGCTGTGAGCTGGATTCGAACAGGCGAATCCAGCGTCTCCGGGGTTGGTGACGAACGCAATCTCCGCTATGCCACCTGACCGCCCCTCAGATAAAACATTTGTAATATAACCGATGGGGCTGAATGGTAAATGGCTGTTTTTTTATACAGCGCTTTTATCCAAATCGCTTTGCAATTTGTTACTCACATTTTATTTGACCCATTCACTCACACATTCACACACCGACGGCGGAGGCAACCATGCAAGGTGCCAACCTGCTCATCGGAAATCCTTGAGTGATTTCCAAAGTTTTCTCAAATAATTTTTCTTCTCATTGACTTTAAATGAGACCGTTTGGCTTCATTAATCATCCTCTGCACCATTTTGCTTAAATCTTTGTATAAATATATATATAAAGTAATGCCTCCCTCTGGAGTTTTTGGCTAGATAAAACCTCTTGCAAGGACAGCTAAGGGAGGGAGCTGTGTGTCACCGCTTCACAGCTGATGAGCTGTGACATTTTTGTGGAGCCATGCAGAGATGAGAGGAGAAGCGCTAAGAGCTGGTATTAACAAGTGTGCGGCTGCTCTGCGGCATGGCTGCTTGAGTGCCAGGACTTCTTGGCAGGTGGCACCATAATCAACCACATCGCTTTGTCTGCAGGGATGTACATGACCTTGTTTTCAAGGCTTAAAAGGAAAAACCATTTGACTAAAACAGTGGTAAAGCAATTTGTACAGTATTATTGTTCATACCAGATGTAGCTTTGTTGATTTTCCTCAACAAAGGAACAGCGGTATGAAGCAATAGGAAGCCATTTCAGCTTGTTTACTTACTTACCTGCACCAAGGGAGGCCCTCTGAGCTGTGTTTTTCTTGCTATCCGAATAAATGGTGTAATTGGAGGTATCAAGATGTTTGGTTCTTGTTTTCTAACGGACGAGAGGGGAAACTGTGGGTGAATGTGAGTAAGGATTTACTCAGACAAAGGTAGACTCAGTTGATAAGGTGTATTAGCTTACAACCGAGGAGAATTGGCTGGAGAGATATCATCCAACGATCCCCTGGCCGGGGGGGATCTCATAAGGAGCTCCTTGAGACACAGGCTCCTTGAGACAGGGGAAGCGCTGGTCTAAATAGGTCATAGAAGGTGGGTGTGTCCAGGTGGGAGAGACAATTGGATTGGACGGGGGGGTGTGAGTTAGGAGATGGGGAAGGGGGGTGGTATCGGGTGAGAGGGACGAGGTAAGGAAGGTGGGGGGGGGGGGGACGGTTGGGAGATGGAGGGGAACATGGTTTGGGGGGCTGGTGGGGGGTTGAGGGTGAGAGACAAAAGGTGAATGGTAATGGCTTGGGGGGAAGGTTGAATATGGCTGGGGGATTGTTTGAGGGCAGGTCTGCGGACTATTCCCTCACAAAGCGCTTCCCTTTTTTAAGACAAAAACCTATACACCTTAGATCTTAAAGACATCAGATTAGTACCCACAACAGACAGTACTGCTGTATGTAGTCCCCATGCCAACTATCATTACCAACCTCTCCCTCCGTTCCCTCTGTGTGGATGAAGCTCTGTTCTATTAGGCCTGTTCCACACTATCACTGTTAAAGAGCTGGAGCATGACAGATTGGGGTGGACTTAGAAAATGGAGCTCACTCTCTCTCTCTCTCTCTCTCTCTCTCTCTCTCTCTCTCTCTCTCTCTCTCTCTCTCTCTCTCTCTCTTGCTCTTTCTCTCTCTCTCTTCAAAAGTAGTATCTGATTAAGTGAAACTGGATGCCACATCACCATAAATAATTTCATTATAATTTCAAGTGGGTAGAACGGGGAGATTTCACAAGGGTACACGGCCCCCACAATCCCTTTGGCTTTAAAAGGGAAATATTGAAAACAGTGCTTTTTAATCGGTTCATATCTGATACAAATTACTTCCATCCAGACACTAGTATACAATGCGACATTTATTAACCTTTGTTTATGCAGCTAACATCACATTTGTGGATCTATCTATCTATCTATCTATCTATCTATCTATCTATCTATCTATCTATCTATCTATCTATCTATCCATCTATCCATCTATCCATCTATCCATCTATCTATCTATCTATCTATCTATCTATCTATCTATCTATCTATCTATCTATCTATCAATCTATCTATCTATCTATCTATCTATCTATCTATCTATCTATCTATCTATCTATCTATCTATCTATCTATCTTCCAACCTGCACCTAGTAAGGAGACCGGCTCTCGACATGAACGGTCGCAGAATATCCAGCTCTTGCTGTTCCCATGGAAACCAACAACAAAAATCAACAAAAAGAAGATATACAGGAATATTTGCGCATTTCTTGCTCGCCATACTTTGGATTACAGACGTGTGCCTGAATTCAGCACAGAATCGTCAGGAAACGACGGTGGAAGGCAACAAACGCGGAAATCTACAGTCCCATTGTGACTTTTACCTGTTGAATGGCTCGGAGAGTAAACATCCGGCTATTGGAGCGGCAACTATTCACAGACTGTTGACGGCGAATCCCGAAAGAAAGAGACTACCCCCGACAGGCAAGTTTGATAGAAAATCGATGTTTTTATTGTATTTGCTCCTGTCTGGAGACATTCATCAGAACCCAGGACCTGTTTTAACGCGCCAACAGGCGAAGAATCAACGGCTCATCCTCACACAGTCACCGGCCGAGGACACAACGGCCAGCGGATGCACCAACCGACCAGCAGGCGGCGACATCCCCTCACCGAAGCCCAAGCAGAGGAGCCGAGAGGCAAGAGGGAGAGAGCTTGCAATCAGGGGACTCATATCAGCGCGGGACGTGAGCACCAGGGACCCGCCGGTTGACTCGGCTAGCCCCGCCAGGACAGCTAGACTAACCGGGCCAGCACATAGGGCTGACCCACCCCCCCTCCCTCTTTGAACTTTGAACTAGACGACATTAATGAAATAACAAACTCAAATGGACTTCACATATTTCACTTAAACATAAACAGCTTGAAACCCAAACTGGCTGAAATCAGACATTTGTTTTTAAACGGTAAGGCTAATATATTATGTTTCACAGAAACAAAACTTGACTCATCTGTTCAGGATCCAGAGATAGAAATCGAGGACTATTCAATCGTCAGGAGGGATAGGAACCAGTATGGAGGTGGTGTCTGTGTGTATATACACAAAGATACCAAATTCAGCAACCGTACTGACCTTAACCATGACGAGATTGAAACTGTATGGATTGAAATCTTATTTGAAAGGGCAAAATCAGTACTAATAGGCACAATCTATAGACCACCAGAACAGAGTGGCTTTTATGACACACTTGATGGGTGCTTAACTGGGGTGGAGGGTGTAGAAAAAATCCTTATTGGGGACTGGAACACGGACATGCTACGTAAAGCAGCACCCGTCTTCAGTAGGCTTTGTGATCTGCACGGCCTCAGCCAGCTAATCACCCAACCCACAAGGGTGTGTGAATCAACCCAGACTACCATTGACCTCATCCTGACCTCCGACAAGTCCATGATCTCCAATAAAGGGGTTATAGCATGCAGGTTAAGTGATCATTATATGATATTCTGTTCCCGCAAAAAGCTAAAGCAAAAGGCTGGCTGTCACAAAACGGTCACATCTAGAGACCTCAAAACCTACTCTAGCGAGGCCTTTAACCTTGAACTGAAGAGCCTGGACTGGTCAGATGAACTCAATGGTACACTGGTTGAAGAAACCTGGCTTGGCTTCAAAACCAAATTCTCAACAATACTAAACAACCCCCTAAGAACCACCAGGGTAAAAAATCGCGCTGAGCCGTGGATGCACACTGAAATACTGACCGCTATGAAAGCCAGAGACAAAAAAGGCTCTGAATTTCGTAAAAGTCAGTCAAAGCTTACCAAAAGCACGAGCAGTGAACTCCAAGCCCACGTGACTGAACTCAAACTAGAAAGAAACAGACTAAGAAATGACGTAAACTCCATGATAAAAACTGCAAAAAAAAAATTCATCAATGACAAAACTGAGGAAAACAAAAATAAACCATGTGAACTTTGGAAATTACTCAATAATCAACTAGGCTGCAGTAAAAAAAACTTAAAACCAGGTTCTCAAACATAAACATAAAGACGGACAACACTCTCATCACAGACAAACTGGATGTAGCCAATTACTTAAACACTTTCTTCACAAACATAGCCACAACACTGGTAAACAAACTACCCTCCCACTCAGGGCAGTATGGGGTAGAACCTAGGCGTCCACAAAGACGATTTCAAACTGGAAATGGTAACTACAGATGAGGTACTCAATAAACTGAGCGCCCTCCAACCGAACAAGGCCACTGGCCATGACAACATCCCCTCCAAATTCCTCAGAGACTCAGCAGCCGCCATCACCCCAGTCATCACACACATAATAAACCTCTCCATAAAACAGGGACACGTCCCCAAGGACTTCAAAATAGCGAGAGTAACACCCCTGCACAAAAAGGGCAGCAAATTAGACCAAGGCAACTACCGCCCTGTTTCTATCCTTACATCCATCTCGAAAGTCATGGAAAAAATAGTATACGAACAGGTCGAAAAGTACCTTACGGATAAAAATCTAATCTACGAATTCCAATCTGGCTTCAGAACATCCCACTGATTGATTGATTGATTGAAAAGTTTATTAACAGATTGCAGAATGGGTACAGTACAGTACATCTCAATACATACAATTGTTAAGGGGATGCAGACCAGAGAAAGACTTTCGACTTGTTTACACCAGGGTCCCCCATTTTCAATTCATCATAACATATATGACATACATGACATACAGATAGACAGTACTGCTACATCTATACATTTATGACATATCAGATTTGCAAATACAGTACTGTTTGTGATACAAAAGTGTCCAGAAAAGGAGTGTATATACATTTGGCGTAGAAACTGTACATTGGAGGAGGTTGGTGGGGTGGGGTTGGGTGAGGGCTGTACATTGGAGGTGGGGGGGGGGGGGGGTTGGGTAGGGGACACACACACATTTTACACTGTACATTGGAATATTGACAAAGCCTTACTTGGTCATTTACTGTACAACTAGGTTAGGACATTTGTAGGGGCCAGTTTCGAATTGCAGTCTCACGTAGGTGTTTTTTGAGAGTGTTTTTGAAGGTGGGTAGTGATTCACATTCCTTTACAGCTTTAGGCAGGGCGTTCCACATTGATGTGGCATAATTGCGAAACGTGTTTAGTCCCTTGTTTGAGCCGAATCTGGGTTTTACATGATTTGTGGAGCTCCCTCTGGTGTTGTGATCGTGGTATTCACTGACCTTTGGGAAGTATTTTGACATGTACATGGGTACCTTGGTCGCGTAGTGTATCTTGTAGACCAGGCCCATTGCAAGTTGCTGTACTCTGTCGTCTACTCTAAGCCATCCTAGGTTGTCAAAGTGGGCAGGGGTGAGGTGGGTTCTAGGAGTCAGGTCAAGTAGTAGTCTGACTAGCTTGTTTTGAGATGTTTGTAATTTGTTTTTTAGTGCCTTTGAGGTGCTTTGGTACCATGAGGTGCAAGCATAGTCGTAGTACCCTTGAATGAGTGCTCCTGCTAGAGTCTTCAGGGTATTCTTGTTTACCAGAGAGGAGATCCGGTACAAGAATCGCGTTCGTTGGTTGACTTTTTTTATTACATTGGATGCCATTTTGTCACAGGAAAGATTAGCCTCTAGGATGGAACCCAGGTAGGTAATTTCATCTTTCCTTGTGATAATATTGTCACCCACTGTAACCGAGAAGCCGTCGGTCTTGCTGAGTTTGTTATTTGAACCGAAGAGAATGGACTCTGTTTTGCCCATGTGTAATGATAGTTTGTTGTCGGCGAGCCATATGCAGATTTTGCCTAGTTCCGAGCTGAGGGCTTTTTCAACCTGTAACTTGTTCTTGTCAGAGACCAGCAGGGCTGAGTCGTCCGCAAACAGGAACAAGTTGCAGTCACAAGCTGACGACATGTCATTTGCATAAATTAGGAATAGTAGCGGTCCTAGTATGCTTCCTTGTGGAACACCACAGCTCACTGTGAGGGGGGGGGATAGGGTACCGTTTACTTCCACCATCTGTTCCCTCCCCTCCAGGTAGGATTGTATCCAGCTCACTGATAAACTATCAAAACCAATTGCTTTTAGCTTGTCAATCAGAATGGTGTGATTGACAGTGTCGAAGGCCTTTTGTAGGTCCAGCATGACCATGCCGCAGTATTTGCCCGCGTCCACCTCTTGTTTGATGTGGTCGTTCAAGTAGAGAAGGCATGTGTCAGTGGAGTGGGATGTTCTGAAGCCAGATTGGAATTCGTAGATTAGATTTTTTTCCGCGAGGTACTTTTCGATCTGTTCGTATACTATTTTTTCCATGACTTTCGAGATGGATGTAAGGATAGAAACAGGGCGGTAGTTACCCGGGTCTAATTTGCTGCCCTTTTTGTGCAGGGGTGTTACTCTCGCAATTTTGAAGTCCTTGGGGACGTGTCCCTGTTTTATGGAGAGGTTTATTATGTGTGTGATGACTGGGGTGATGGCTGCTGCTGAGTCTCTGAGGAATTTGGAGGGGATGTTGTCATGGCCAGTGGCCTTGTTTGGTTGGAGGGCGCTCAGTTTTTTGAGTACCTCATCTGTAGTTACTATTTCCAGTTTGAAGTCGTCTTTGTGGACGCCTAGGTTCATGTAGTATGCTACTATGTGTTCTACCCCATACTGCCCTGAGTGGGAGGGTAGTTTGTTTACCAGTGTTGTGGCTATGTTTGTGAAGAAAGTGTTTAAGTAATTGGCTACATCCAGCTTGTCTGCTTGTCTGACACATGCCTTCTCTATTTGAACGACCACATCAAGCAAGAGGTGGACGCGGGCAAATACTGCGGCATGGTCATGCTAGACCTACAAAAGGCCTTCGACACTGTCAATCACACCATTCTGATTGACAAGCTAAAAGCAATTGGTTTTGATAGTTTATCAGTGAGCTGGATACAATCCTACCTGGAGGGGAGAGAACAGATGGTGGAGGTAAACGGTACCCTATCCCCCCCCTCACAGTGAACTGTGGTGTTCCACAAGGAAGCATACTAGGACCACTACTGTTCCTAATTCATGCAAATGACATGTCGTCAGCTTGTGACTGCAACTTGTTCCTGTTTGCGGATGACTCAGCCCTGCTGGTCTCTGACAAGAACAAGTTACAGGTTGAAAAAACCCTCAGCTCGGAACTAGGCAAAATCTGCATATGGCTCGCCGACAACAAACTATCATTACACATGGGCAAAACAGAGTCCATTCTCTTCTGTTCAAATAACAAACTCAGCAAAACCGACGGCTTCTCAGTTACAGTGGGTGACAATATTGTCACAAGGAAAGATGAAATTACCTACCTGGGTTCCATCCTAGAGGCTAATCATTCCTGTGACAAAATGGCATCCAATGTAATAAAAAAAGTCAATCAACGAACTCGATTCTTGTACCGGATCTCCTCCCTGGTAAACAAGAATACCCTGAAGACTCTGGCAGGAGCACTCATTCAAGGGTACTACGACTATTGTAACTGAGGGGTACAATTCCCTGACTGTATTGATAAGTATGGTATCATTAAACCACTACCGCTTTATGTACTTTAACTACTGGCCACACAGTACATGATATAGATATGATGAACACTTTCCCACCATGAAACCAAGTCCACACAAATGTATAAATCGAATATTTAATATATAGCAAAGGGTATATACAACGTTCACTTAATGACATTTATGATTTGAATGCACTTGTAAGGCAAATGAGTATTCGTAGGCAAATCAACATTGAATGTCCAATCTCTGGTTACGCAGGAAGCAAGTATACAACCTGGTTCTTTAGGGAACTATAGCGATGGTACTTAAATGATTATAGCTGGATACACTAAAGGGGGTCCCGCTGGTTGTAAGTCAGTAGGGGGGGGGGGGGGTTAGGAGAGCCGCTGGCGATATCCCATCTGGCCAACGATTTCTTGGGAGAATTCAGAGTGCTGAACACGGTGCCCACAGAACCTTGGTCCACAGATGAATACAGCTGGGCCCTCTTGTAGACGGTAGCTGCCGGTCCACAACGAAGAGACGTGAGGCGACCTCACTCGGGTTAGAGCGCCGTCTCACCTGGACTCCTCTCGGGGGTAGTTCCAACACTTACCAGTGTTGGCTGTTATCCATGGCATAATCAAAGCACCCAAAGCAAGTAGATAATCCAAGCCGTGTAGGGCTCGCCGTCGTCCGGGTAAGGTAATCCAATGTGCAGGTCCACTCGTCCTAGCCCAGAACTCCTCGGATGAAAGCACCACACGTGGTCTGCCCAGCCTGGTTAAGACTCTAGATAACGCGAGGAAACAATGGGGGTACTGCTCACTTTATAACTCTAACCGAACGATGCACCATACATAATAGACTATTATTAACTTAATAGAAATACGTCCCACTCGACGGTATAGTGCCAAACTATGACAATTCAACTATTAATCCACACGATGTCTCAATGCCATTCTGAGGCCAAGTTGACCATACTGCACCACACGTGTATCGTGGGTGAGGCTTAACGTCTTGCCACTAGGTTGGAGGGTAAAGAACTAAGGGCTAAGGGACTAAAAGAAAGTTCTACTTTACTTGCGCCATATATATATGCGCTGTGAACAAATAGTACCATTCGTATTTCGCCAGACGTATTCCTACGCGGAACCGGGCTAGTAACGACATGTTCGTCGGCACGATTGAACTTGAACCAAGGGGCTTGGCTGCTGGCGCCAAGTTCTTGTCCAATGAGAGAATGAAACTATTATGGGCTGTTAGTAGACTAAAGGGATATTCAGTGTATATGTACAAGGAATATACAAGGGATATCAAACGATATACAAATACTATTAAATATATATCCATAAATAAATATATATATTCGGTTTAATCTGATCCTTCACAACAACTATGCTTGCACCTCATGGTACCAAAGCACCTCAAAGGCACTAAAAACCAAATTACAAACATCTCAAAACAAACTAGTCAGACTACTGCTTGACCTGACTCCTAGAACCCACCTCACCCCTGCACAGTTTGCCAACCTAGGATGGCTTAGAGTAGACGACAGAGTACAGCAACTTGCAATGGGCCTGATCTACAAGATACACTACACGACCAAGGTACCCATGTACATGTCAAAATACTTCCCAAAGGTCAGTGAATACCACGATCACAACACCAGAGGGAGCTCCACAAATCATGTAAAACCCAGATTCGGCTCAAACAAGGGACTAAACACGTTTCGCAATTATGCCACAACAATGTGGAACGCCCTACCCAAAGCTGTAAAGGAATGTGAATCACTACCCACCTTCAAAAACACTCTCAAAGAACACCTACGGGAGACTGCAATTCAAAACTGGCCCCTACAAATGTCCTAACCCAGTTGTACAATAAAGACCAAGCATGGCTTTGTCAGTATTCCAATGTACAGCCCCACCCAACCCCACCCCACCTACCCAACCTCCTCCAATGTACAGTTTCTATGTCAAATGTATGTCAGTATTCCAATGTACAGTGTCCCCCCCCCCCCTACCCAACCCCCCCCCCCCTACCTCCAATGTACAGCCCCACCCCACCTACCCAACCTCCCCCAATGCACAGTTTCTATGTCAAATGTATATATACTCTTTTTCTGGATTTTTTTAGTATCACAAACAGTACTGTATTTGAAAATCTGGTATGTCATAAATGTATAGATGTAGCAGTACTGTCTATCTGTATGTTGTGTGTGTCATATGATGAATTGAAAATGGGGGACCCTGATGGAAACAAGACGAAAGTCTTTCTCAGGTCTGCATCCTCTTAACAATTGTATGTATTGAGCTGTACTGTACTGTACCCATTCTGCAATCTGTTAATAAACTTTTCAATCAATTCAATCAATCAATTCAGAAGAGGCCAGATAGCTCCACAATATGTTGGGGCTTTAGTTGAGATAACCCAAGGCTCCCTGCCTCTTTGAGACTACAGTGTGTTGACTTCCACAGTGGTTAGTGCATATGTTTGTTTGCAAGTAGTGTATGCCTGTGTGCAAACTTGTGTGTGCGTTTGTGTGTGTTGTCAATCCCCCCCTTGGTGGGCGAGGCTAATGAATAGAGAAGAAGCTTTGCCAGATCAACAGGCTGCACTGTGATCAGAGGTGACAGTTCCAGAGCAGCCAGGAACCTTAAACGGGCCTTTCTCACTCACCCATTCGGTTCCGTTCCATTCCGTTCTAGTCTGTTCCGAGATCTGATGCGAACTCCCCCCCCCCCTCTCCCCCCTCTAGTTTGTGTACACACTCAGTCTTGGTGCGCTCTGGGTTTTGTTTACGGTTTGCGTTTTGAGCTTGTAAGCTTGCCGTATGCGATGATGTCACGCTCGAAAATGTAAACAGGAAGACACGGTGGAGACTGGATGCTGATATAAAATAAAACAAATAACCAATAAATATGAAGTTATATTTGAACCTCTGTTGTCAAGCCTTGTCAATATAACCCACCCCCTTTTCTCACGAATGGATGGTGTTGTAGAGTTCGCTTTTGAGCGTTTCCCAGGGCTAACGCTAAGCTAACGGCTAACGCTAGTTAGCTTAGCCTAGTACTAGTCTAGTATAGCCACTGTAGCACTTATTTTTCAGCAAAGAACGTGCAATAAACTAAACGGATACATTCACTGTGTGTTCTGCCTCTCATTTGTTGATGAAACAAAACTAACATCAACACAATTGAACACCAAAAGCGGAGTTTAGTCTCATAGGCGCTGATTTTGTTAGCTTACATGCTAACGTGAATGGAATATGCCAGTATAATAGTATAGCATTGTGGCAAACGCTAAGCTAACGGCTAACGCTAGTTAGCTTAGCCTGTTCAGCAGCTAACATTATCCCATCGCTCGTGGCAATTATACTGGTCTAATAGAAATAAATGCATTTGAACATTGTCCAGTTGTTGCTGTGTGTTTTTATCTGCCCAAAATTCAAGCAAGCATGAAGCATGACAGTAACGACGCTGTGTGTGTCAGCACGTTGATACAGAAGCCTCCCGTGTTTTGGTACAAGCTTGTACACCACGCCCCCCGCTCCCACCGGCGCGCACTCGAAAAACCACCTATTTCAAGCGTCCCAGGTTCACCGCCCCCGGGGACGAATCAGCGGGGCGCGGGGACGGGGGTGAGCGTTCCCACTCAGACAGACACACCCCTTTTGGGCGCGACCCGGCGCTGATTCGGCCCCGAGTAGTGAGTGAGAAAGGCCCCTTAGTTTAGTCCCATGTCAAGCCAGAACAGGGGGGGTTTGGCAGTTTGGCCACGCTGTGTTATCTGAAAGAGAACCCTGTGTCTGTCTCTGCAGCTCTCATAGATACTATATTCTCAAGAGCACCTTTGTTGTTTCTGAAGTGCCAAAGTGCCTCAAGCCTGCAACACTGGAGCTGAAAGGTCATCCTACTAGATGTGTTGATGTGTTGTCCTGGATTCACTCGAGGGACTCCTAAGTACATTATATAATAATAATATGTTTATTACTTCTAGAACTGTTGATGTTTATCAGTACCACTGCTGGTACTTGTAACTAATATATAACTACTATAGTACTAAATATTTGTACTCTGATCTCAAATTTCGTGTGTGTGTGTGTGTGTGTGTCTGTGTGTGTGTGTGTGTGTGTGTGTGTGTGTGTGTGTGTGTGTGTGTGTGTGTGTGTGTGTGTGTGTGTGTGTGTGTGTGTGTGTGTGTGTGTGTGTGTGTGTCAAGTCAAGTCAAGTCAAGTCAAGTCAAGAGTTTTATTTGTCACGGCATACAAAAGGTGCTGCCGAATTTCTATCAGCATGTGACCTGTCCCACCAGAGGCGAGAACATATTAGACCATGTATACTCGCAATTTAAGAATGGGTACAAGTCACAGGCTCTTAGTCCATTCGGTAAAAGCGATCACGCCGCAATTTTTCTTTTGCCTAAGTACAAACAGTGTCTCAAGCGAACGCCGGTGGTCTCGCGAGAGGTTAAGCGTTGGACCGTGACGTCAGTAGAGTCACTCCAAGCAGTGCTGGGAAGCACAGAATGGAGTGTACTCCGTGATAACACAGCCAATATTAACGAATACACCGAAACGGTGATTGACTATGTCTGTACTCAGGTAGAAGTAATAATCCCCACCACCAAAATTAATATCTACCCAAACCAAAAGCCCTGGGTAGACAAATCCGTCCGTGAGGCTCTGAAAGTGCGCACATCAGCATACAACACCGGGCTGGTGACAGGCAACATGGAAGAACACAAGATGGCAAGATACAACGTCAGGAGAGCAGTAATAGAGGCAAAACGGCGTTACAGGGATAAAGTTGAACTTCAGTTTGAACAGGCTGACTCTAGAGGCATGTGGCAGGGCCTCAGAACAATGACAGACTACAAAGGAACCCCCCTCAAACTGAACAGTGACATCTCCTTAGCAAATGATCTCAACTCCTTCTATGCGAGGTTTGAGGCTGTGAATAACAACACCAGCCTACAAACCACGGCAATGGGGGGGGGGGGTCTGCTGATGGAGACTCAGTGTTCAGGGTAACAGAGCATGAGGTGAGACGGATCTTTAAAAAAGTGGATATCAGGAAGGCAGCAGGACCGGACGGCATCCCCGGCCGCGTCCTAAAAGTCTGTGCCGACCAACTGGCCCCGGTATTCACTGACATCTTCAACCTGTCCTTGGAACAGGCCGTCATCCCCACCTGTCTGAAGAAGTCCACCATCATCCCTGTACCCAAAAAATCTACGCCCGCTTGCCTCAACGACTACCGCCCTGTAGCCCTCACCTCCATAGCCATGAAGTGCTTTGAGAAGCTAGTGAAGGGCTACATCTGTTCCTCCCTCCCCATCAACCTGGACCCTCTGCAATTTGCATATCGCCCCAACAGGTCCACGGAGGACGCCATAGCCCATGTGCTGCACACAGCAGCATCACATCTGGACAAGAGGAAGGGGAACTATGTGAGAATGCTGTTCATCGACTACAGCTCAGCATTCAATACCATAGTCCCCTCCAAACTCATAGCCAAGCTCAGGGACCTGGGCTTGAACTATGACCTGTGCCAGTGGGTCCTGGACTTCCTGACGGGCAGACCCCAGGTGGTAAGAGCCGGCAACTGCACCTCCTCATCCATCACGCTCAACATAGGGGCCCCCCAGGGCTGTGTTCTGAGCCCCCTCCTCTACTCCCTGTACACACATGACTGCGTAGCACAGCGGAACAACAACACCATCATCAAATTTGCTGATGACACAGTAGTGGTGGGCCTGATCTCTGCCAACGACGAAAGGGCCTACCTGGAAGAGGTAGAGAACCTGTCACAGTGGTGTCAGGAGAACTGCCTCTCCCTGAACGTCAGCAAAACAAAAGAGATGATTGTGGACTTCAGGAGGTCGGGGGTCAAGGACTACAGCCCCCTCAGCATCGACGGGGCACCAGTTGAGAGAGTGAACAGTTTCAAGTACCTCGGAGCCCACATATCCGAGGACTTGACATGGACCACACACATTGACAGTGTTGTGAAGAAGGCACGACAACGCCTCTACTTCCTCAGGCGCCTAAGGAAGTTCCAAGTCAGTCAGAAGATCCTTAGGAACTTCTACTCATGTACAATAGAGAGCATCCTGACCGGCAACATCACACCGGCAACATCACCTCCTGGTTTGGGAATAGCACTGCACAAGACCGTAGCAGACTACAAAGAGTGACACGTTCAGCCGAACGCACAATTAGAGGGGGGCTTCCCACCCTCCAGAACATTTACAACAAGCGGTGCAAGGGGAAGGCTAAGAGAATTATTAAGGACTCGAGCCACCCGAACAACTGCCTCTTTGAACTGCTGC